>NC_074723.1:525000-825000 GCF_947242115.1 Biomphalaria glabrata | reverse complement strand
GAAAGACACAAAGATAAAGGCACATTCCTCGTCCCATATGCTAGGACAAATTTGTACAAACACTCCTTCTTCCCTAGTGCTATTAGAGCATGGAATGGGTTGTCTGAGCTAGCCAGGAAAACCAGTGACTTGGCAGAATTTAAGTCATTGGTTAATATGCATGACTAAATGCATGACGCGTAGGACGTAATCATCTTCTTTTTTTTTTTTGAAGTAACGTCTGTATTATATAAGATAAGATAAGGGAGAAAGTCTTTTTTTTTTTTTTAAATCCAATTATGAAATACAAACCTTATCTAAGGGAAAGAATTCCACCTTGCAAGCATATCTCTCGTTAATGTAAAAATTATTTTTTCTTATGCGATATCAAACAAAATAATTAATTACCTATATTCAAATGACTAATTGTTTAATTTTGTTTTTGATTTATTTTTTATTAGCTACAATAAATAATGGTTTCAATTTTCAACTTAATTCGAGAACGGGCGAGGTAGAAATAACATGTTCAATAACCTAAGGGGACGAAACTCTGCATATTTAGCCGTATCTGTGACTACTGATGGAATTAATTTCTCTTGTTAGTTTCAAGCAAAATAATTATTGACAAGTAATTAATAGACTAATCGGATTATGTTGTTGTTTTTTTAGCTGATTCGTGTCTTGTCTTTGCCAAAGAATAATCGTGCAAAGTTTCAACTTGTTCCGAGAGTGGATGCTGGAGAAACAAGGGGGACAAACTTTTTACCAGACAGACAGATGGACAAACAAAGTAAGTTAATATACGCTTTGTAAAAATGGCAACTGACTAGTTTATTAAAGGAGATTTGATACGAAGATCAACTGTCACGCATTGAGCTATTGTTAAAATTATAACTCAATTCTTTTTACTTATCTTATAAATTACTGACGTTACTTCATTAAGAAATATAATTACGTCTAAATAGCCAAGTATGTTAATCAAAGACTAAAAATTCCTTTAAGTTGTTGGTTTTCCTAGCTGATTTAGACAACCCAATACATGCACTAAAAGCACCGAAAAGAAGGAGCACTTGTACGAATTTGTCCTAGCATATGAAATAAGAAATGTGTCTATGTCTTTGTTTCTGAGTTTTGTGTTTCTCTGTATTCTTACCTCATGTCATAGATGTTCTCCTGAATTGTCTGAATTTAGTAATATTTTTTAGTAGGGTAACTCTACTCAAGTGTGAATATTCGTTTGTTATAAAAGGTTACAAGGAGGGTTGCCTGGTGGTGCGGTATGTTCGTTCGGTCGTCTCGATGTTCCTCGGTTCAAACCCTGCCCACTGCCATTCCCCGTCGCCCTGAGGGATGTTTGGACTAGGAAGTAAATCATCTTCAACATCCAAAACAAGTAAAACAATTTACAAACAAACATTTTACAAACAAACATTTTACAGGCAAACATATTACAAACAAACATTTTACAAACAAACATTTTACAAACAAACATTTTACAGACATTTTACAAACAAGCATTTTACAAACAAGCATTTCACAAACAAACATTTTAGAAACATTTTTAGAAACAAACATTTTAGAAACAAACATTTTAGAAACAAACATTTTAAAAACAAACATTTAACAAACAAACATTTTACAAATCTCAAGGCTCAATTTTGCCTCCGTTTCTTTTCTTATTCTTTTGTTAGCAACAGTGAATTCATTGTTAGTGTCAGTGGCGTAGCTGGGAATCTGCCGTTCTTTGGGGGCCCTGGAGTTACTTCTTTGGGGGCCCTGGAGTTACTTCTTTGGGGGCCCTGGAGTTACTTCTTTGGTGGCCCCTGCATTTTGAGTAATATTTAATATTTAGTGTAAAAAAACAAACCCACTCAAAAAGGGGCCACCGACATGTGGCCCCACAATAGCTACGCCTCTGGTTATTGTTTAGTTTATCGTGAAAATCACCATTTGCTATTACAGCAGACGATTATAAGCCATCGCAACTAACCGTGTCGAAAGCCTTGGTGAGATCCACAAAGGCAGCATATATATTTAAGTTCCGCTCTCTGCAGTTTCTTGTAACTGTCGCAAAACAAATATCCAAAAATACCGGCTCTAAAGTCACATTGGTTCTTGTCAGGGTGAGGGTTGCTGGGCATAACTCTAGTGTGTAGTGACGTGCTGAGATCTCTTCTTGCCTCGTAATTATCAAACCTTTGCTCTGGCCACTTCAGCCATCGCGTAGCATTACTTTGTACTAAGTCTATGACACACTTACATGTAAATATATATAACGTAACTCCACAGATGCAGACGAGGAAAGTTTAATCGTAAAAAAATGGGTTAGTCGGTCAAGCAAAACTCATGCAAAGAGCTTTCATGCTACTGATTGAAGTGTGATGCCTCTATAGTTGGAGCAGTTAGACTTGTCACTCCTTTTGTATATGAGAATTGCAGTTTCAAGTTTCTCAAATGGTGAATCATCGAGCTCCTCTCCTATAGCTTTTTTTTTTTTGGAATATTTACCACGGATCCCTCCGAAACAAACCATTTGTCACCAAATAGCAAGCCATAGTGTTCTGTCCAGCAATTTTGTGTATCCGTCTTGCTAGTTAAAAGAGTGGAATCATCGGAAGATTTTAGCGGCGACGTAGTATGGTTACAGTCTGGTAAGATGAGAGCTATAGGCACATATAAACGACTCGTGGAAAGAGCGTGTGTCACCAGTGTTAGCATAAACCCGGATAGTTCAACTTTAAGCCACCATTTACTTCTATGCCCGGACCTTTGACTGCGGAGTGTTACAAGAAGCTTTATAGAGAGATCTGGCTGCATTGTCATTATTGTTTGCAAGAACAGAACAATAGCAGTTGTGCTTTTTCTTTAGCAGTTCTTGAATTTCTTCCTTGTTCTCCTCACACCAGTCTCTATTGGGTTAGGCTGACACGTCACGTGGTAACGTTTTTAGCTGGCTCTAGTTACTAACTGGATCATCTTCCCTAGGGCTTTCTGTGATCAACCTCTAGTATCCCCCTTAATTTCTCTTGTATTTTTGTCATCCTTGAGAATGTGTTGCGTTCATATGCGCTGCCCATTGTAGCTATTCGACAATAAGCAGTAATGTGCATATACTTGGGATGTTTCGTAGCACGCTTCACGGGCAAAAATAAGCGATTGAATCTCGTTTTTTTTTAAATATATATGATTCATCCCTTTATAAAAAAAAGACTTAATTACATCTATTCTTAGGTTTCAAATTATCATTCTTCCCTAGTTCTATTAGAGCATGGAATGGGTTGCCTGAGCCAGCCAGAAAAACCAGTGACTTGGTAGAATTTAAGTCATTGGTTAACAATCATGACTAAATGCATGACGCGTAGGACGTAGGACGTAATCTTCTCTTTTTTTGAAGTAAGGTATGCATTATATAATATAAGTAAAATCCGAAGTAGATGGGTAAAGTTGGTTGTTGTGCTGGCCACATGACATCCTCGTTAATTAGCTATCAGCCATAGAAGCAGATTACTTTTAGATCATTTATATCCCATAAATCGCAAGGTCTGAAAAGGTGTCAATATATTGATATTACATTTAAATACGTAAAATTAGATCAATGAGATCTTAGGAAATGTGCATAGCTATTGTTATTGTCGCAATCGACTTTCAAAAAACTATAAATAATTTTAACTCCCGTTTATTTTTTATAAAACGAATGATGACAAAAATGACAAAATAAATAAATTATCGTTTGTCTTATATTATTATATAAAAGAGAGGTTACTTCAAAAAAGAAGATAATTAGATCTACGTCCGGAAGCTCAAAATTGGAACCAGTGAAATCTGCCCATGTGGAGTATCACCAGAGAATGCAGACCACGTCCTCCAAAACTGCCCTCTTTACCAAGAGGCCAGTATAAGTCATTGGCCCCAAATCACCCCAATAGAAAGGAAACTATATGGAGAGCTCCCTGATTTGGAAACCACTGCGCAGTTCATCTCATGTATTGGTCTACTCATCTGAACACTCCAACATAATGAGAACGAAGAAGAAGATCTACGTCCAACGTGTTTAATGTGCCATTCTAGTCATACGTGTTAATAAGTGACTTAAACTCTGCTAATTCGTTGGTTTTCTTGCTTATTCAGGCAACCCATTTCATTCTCTAATGGCACTACTTTACTCCACTAAAAAAAAAAATTAAGTCCATCTGGAATAACCTGCCCAGTGTGCAGCTGAATTTTCCGGGCTAACATAGGTTTCAACAGCCACACGAGGAAGCACAAAACCCCAGGGCGCCCCCAGACACCTGGATGACAAAAGTGGTCATCATGGAACAACGATGGACAAACTATATGATATATGATTTAGATCTCTTGTATGGCCAACTAAGCGAAGGAAAGCGCTCGCAAGGTGGTCAAAGAAAGCGCTTCAGGGACACCCTCAAAGCTTCTCTGAAGGCGTTCAGCATAGACCCAGGCACCTGGGAGACAGAGGCACATGACAGAGCATCATGGCGTCGCGCTGTGAAAACTGGCGCACAGGTTGCTGAGGAAACCACGATGGACGAACTATATGATATATATGATTTAGATCTAGTCGACATAACGCCATAACTTAATTTTTCGTTTTATTCAAGTCCTTTTTATAAGTAGCATAAAGTTTTTCTTTTCTTCTTCTAATAAAATTGTTATTTAATGAGACCTTAATCCTAATTATACCTAGACAGCGCATATAATTTAATTTATATATCTTATTTTAGTATTTAATACGTACAAATAAAAATAAATAAATAAAATCAGCTGTCGTTGACGCGAAAAATTAAATTATAAACAATTACACCTCTCAACGATTTTCTTTACATGATTGATCCCTTTCCAAATAATTCTTTAATCGTCTCTTTTCAAAAAGATCACTGATTAGTCTAGGTCTAGTTAGTAAACTAAGATCCACCATGACAGTCTAATAACTAGGGGTATTCGATGGGAAGTTTTACCCAAATTACTGGGCCACGGTTGTGGCCATTGATGTTGTGGACTACCTATAATATTCTAAGAATACGTTTTTTAATTGAATTCTAGACTAGACTTACGTCTAACTTACACTGAGTTACATTGATGCCTTCAAACTTCAATCAGACTACACTAACTACAGTGTCTACAGACATTATAGTGATTATACTCAATATAAATATACTGATACTCACTACTCAGTGATAGTATGTGAGAAAACTGTCTAAGATCAGACAGTATGATAATGAGTATGGAGACAGACTGTGCAATGCTCAGAATGCTGGTAAGACCCTTACTAATACTAATAGCAAAAGGACTGAGCCAGCCCTATTAATTCCAGATTATAAATAATTCATGAATATGGAGGTAAATAATTAACAAAATAATTTTTCTTTCAAATCTATTATCTAGCCATGATTAATGATAATGTTTTAAAAGGTCTCCGGTTCGAATCCCAGTAAAGGCTGGGATTTCGGATTTCAGATCTTTAGGTCATTCCACCCTTTGGGTTGGTAGACATATGATACGACAGTTTCTGCGTACTAAGCTGATCCGCCATTTTGTTTGTAAGTTTACATTAGTAGCCTTACTCTGGCTATACTGACTATAGTAAATCTAGATCTAATACAATCGGGTTTAAGTTTCCAAAACAGAATCTCTACTTTGACCTTTTTAGTGCATTAATTTAAACAAAATGCCTAGCTACTGCTGCATAAAAGGGTGCTAAAAAAAAACTCATATACGTCAATAAACAAGAAAGGAATGAGATTTTTTAGCATTCCTAGACGACCTAGGCCTAGAACTTGGCAAGGCTCTAGGGATGAAGAGATTACTTCAAAAAGAGATTACTTCGAAAAGACTTGGCTGTTGCCCTGGGAAGGTTTGGACTACGAAGGAACTTCCAAAATGTAAAACATTTTACAGTACAATTTAGTTGATTTAATTATAATAAGATAAAGTAGTTAGATCTATATTAACTAGATGATACAATAAATAGTTTGTCCATCATGGCTGAGGGCTTTACACTGGGGTTTAGTGCTTCCTCATGTGACTGGTGAAACCTATGTCCACCTATGTTAGTCTGGAATGCTAGTTATACTATATTCTAGTATAAAGACTAGATTTCATATCACTATGCTCCAACAATAGTGTATCACTTACTCCTATGGCTAAAGTCAAAAGTAAATGCTACAGATTTAGATTATATATCTTAACATATAGGATTTATAGGTAAATCTTCTCAGGCTACATTTAGTAGATCTACTGATCTAAATAGTAATTTAAAAAAACAACAATAAAGTAACGTGTAGGTCAAATACAAGTTGTAAGTTAGAAATCTAATCAAGATTCGTATCTAGAAGGTTTTTTCATGGTCTAGATCTAAGACTTAAAACTGTATCTAGAATCTAGAGCTAGATCTAATAATTAATACAAGTCTAGATTATAAACATGCATCTAGATCGTGATAGTATTATAAATAGTCTGTAATTGGTCTAGTTCTAGTATAGAGCTTGAGTCGATATAAATAGATTCTACATAATAGTATACTCTAAACATACATACTAGATCCACACATATAGCATGTGACATAGTACTCGACTCTCAAGCTCTAGCTAGATTGACTAGAATCTTTTAATCTAGATTAGATTTAGATTTAACTTTTTAGAAATGATTTCCACAGGGGATGGGAATGGGCAGGGTTTAAACCCAGAACCATCTGTAAGTCTGAACAGTCCATTGCGCAAAATGCATGACCAGGCAGACATCTTTATTTGAATTAATAACTAAGATACTTTATCAAAAAAACAACTAGTTCTTGGCATCCATTGTTATTCAAACAGTTACATAGTTACAAGAATTGATCTTGAAATAAAATGTTTTTTTTTAATAAACAAGTTAACTTTAAAGACCTTACGATCTATAAGGCAGATGATGTAAAGGTCACCTGTTTCTGTGGACTAGGTTAACGAGGATGTCTTGTCCAGCACAATGACCAACCACCTTACTTTTCCCCAACTAATGTCAAATACCATTTAAATCTGGTTGGACTTAGAGGTATCCCAAAATTCAAAATACCAGTCTTCAACGAGATTGGAACCTGGTACTCCAGGTTCCACTGAGGGTCTCTTGAATGAATAGATCTACAATTTTCATACTAATAGATAAGAAAATAATAATTAATATACAAACAATACTTCAATTCATTTCTTTTATTTCCACAAATAAATGAATGTATTATATGATTTGAATAAATATATCTATATATTAAATTATATAAATATTTCTCATTGGATAGCTTGGATATAAAACAGGTATAAAAAAAATGCACTGTCTCACATTTACATATATATATAAAATAATTTAATTTAACTACTATAATTATGAATGTACAAAAAATATTTTTTTTAACACACATTATTTCAAATATTCTAGGTAAACCTGCCTATGTATTAGCTGATATGTTCAAAATTCATCCCACAACTGCATCTAAGATATTCATATACTGTTTTGGATGTTATGTATGTCAACATGTCCGATTTGATTTTCTGGCCCAATAAGGAGAGTCTCAGGCCCAAAGAAATTATTAGTACTTATGGCAGGAATGTGACAGTAATAAATGACTGTTTTGAAATTTTCATTGAAAGACCTAGCAGCATTAAAGCACAGGCACAAACCTATTCTTCCTGTAAAAAAATATTTGTAAAATGTTTTACATGTTTCGGATGTTCCTTCAGAGTTGAAGATAGTTTACTTCCTAGTCCAAACCTCCCGCAGGACGACGGGGGATGGGAGCGGGTAGGGTTTAACCCTCGACCGTCGATAAATCCGAACGACAGTCCAGCGCGCAAACCACACGACCAGGCAGCCATTCTATTAGCACAACACAGTAAAATATCTGATTGGAATAACACCTCAAGGTGTTGTCTCATTACTTTCAATAAATGAATTAAAAATATTTATACTAAGCTTTATAGTTTCTTTGGATTTAATAGCCTTTACATTTTTATTTTTAGAAGTGATGTTGTTCATAAGAGAATCAAATTTAACTCTTTGTTTTTGATGAGGTGAAGTCAGTCTCAGAAACCTTAGTTGGCAAAACTTTTTTAAGCTCTGATGGATTTATCCAGTAAGATGACAACCTGTATCTAACTTACTCTCTTTTAGTCTGGTGTTGGCTTCCAGCATAAATAAAGTGGCTGCCACATGAGTGCAGGACTCTCCAAGTCCAACTGTACAAGAACAGTGGGCTGATAGAATAATACCATCTCGACTTATCCAGGGCTGCAGTACCTTTTCTGCTAACCACTGAGAGTGAAGAACCTAATGAAAAGAAAAAAAAAATTAAAAATACCTGTTCATATCAAGACATTGGTCTCATATACATGCAAATACAATGAATATCAAGATATTTAGTATAATATAACAATATTTATTACTTACCTTTGCTAGTGGTTTAAAAGCCATAATATCTTGAACCCAACCATCTAGGAACTGGTTGTAAGCTGCTAAACTCTTGTAAGCCTGTAGACATTTTCAAAGAAGGGCAGCAAATCATTTTCTTTATTATGATGGCTTGCTTTCAAAGTGTAAGGATCAATATTATTTATTTCTGTAATTTCCTGACTATATCTTTCTTTGCTCGACTTATCCATGGTAAGTGCCTAAAAGCGTGTGTTGACTGTGCATAGAAACCAGATTTTTACCAACAATATGTGTGCCGTGCCCTGATCACATGACTATGTCTACCAACCTAAAGGTACCTGATGTGATGGGAAGGTAAAGGCGGGTGGTTGCTGTGCTGACAACCTCATTAACCATGGGCCACAGAAACAGATGACCTTTACATCCTCAGCCCCATAGATTGTAAGGTCTGAAAGGGGAACTTTACTTTGATTTACTTTAGTGGAAAAAAAAAGTTTCTTCTTCCATTTTTTATTCATTAAACACTGTTTTATTGTGTTCTTTTCACTCAAAGAACTATAGGACTACTTTTAGCCTTATCAATTTGATGGAGGCGTGGTGGCTGAGTGGTAAAGCTCTTGGCTTCCATGCTGGGGGTCCCAGCTATGAATCCTGGTGAAAACTGGGATTTCTAATTTCTGGATGTTTGGGCGCCTCTGAGTCCACCCAGCTCTAATGGGTACCTGACATTGGTTGGGGAAAAGTAAAGGTGATTGGTCGTTGTGCTGGCCACATGACACCCTCATAAATCATAGGCCACAGATACAGATGACCTTAACATCATCTGCCCTATAGACCACAAGGTCTGAAAGGAGAACTTTTACTTTTTTAATCTGTTTGATATAGTTATATTCAAACTCATTTATGCTTTCACTCATACTAACCTTTATAGATTTATGATTGCCCAATCCATGGTTCAACAAATTTAAAGATCTTACATGGCAGTATGATTAAAATGACAGTCTTTAAAGTCAACTAAAAAAAAAGTGAAATTGAAAAAGATATAAAATGGAAATATTAATTGGGAGCAAATCACAACATTTTGAAATAGAAATGTACCAGCTACATCATGCTAGATGCAATGGATACCAAGTCACAACATTTTGAAATAGAAATGTACCAGCTACATCACGTTAGATGCAGTGAATACCAAGTCACAACATTTTGAAATAGAAAAGTACCAGCTACATCACGGTAGATGCAGTGGATACCAAGTCACAACATTTTGAAATAGAAATGTACCAGCTACATCATGCTAGATGCAGTGGATACCAAATCACATCAGTGTAACTGGCAACTCAGATGTAGACTTCTTGGACAACCAGGGAAGGCTAACACCAACCACCTAGCAGGCTGTGAGCTTCCGTAAGCAAATTACATTTTGAAAAAGAAATCTACCAGCTACATCACTCTAGAACACAGTGCTATATCATATGATTCAGCAGTCAATTCTACAGAAAATTGTCAAAGTAAAAAAGTAAAACAAAAACCTAACTCCAAACAATAAAAACAACAACCTTCAAAGCAATGGAAGAGATCATTTTTCCCTGGTTTCTCTGGACAAAATAAGAGAAATAATAATCCTTACTCAGTTTACTAAAATGGAAACCTAAGAGAGCTACCCACTCAAAACTTAAACCCACAAGTCTGGCACTCAAACTAACTGAAAAGACCTCATTTCATACAAGAATCTCAAAGAAACACCACTTATAAAATATAATTTATGAATCAGTTAAACAGTGCAATGACTCTCTTCCCTGGGACCTAAGCTCTCTTTCTGGTATGAGACAGTATTGAAAACATAACCAAAAAATCTTATCACAATCAGAAAGATCTCAAGAAAATGATGACTATTTTTCTACAAATCTAATAAACCAATAACTAGTGGGTCAATTATACAGATGGATCATCTTAAGAATCCACCAGTAACAGAAGAGCTGTCTTATTCAATAAATGGCTCAATTGAGAAAGATTAGAAAATTTAATTGCCACTGGCGATCTCTCATGCACACTTTCTACTGAATAAACATTTCTTTCTAATGTTTAAAAAAATCTGATGCCTCCTCTATCAAAAAAATCAGGACAGCTCTTATAAATCTCAACAATAATAGCAAGAAAACTGTTCTTCAATGGGTCCCAGCACACTTTCAAATAGAGGAGAAGAAAAATCTGACACTGCCAAAATGGAAGAATAACTAAGCAGTCTTAAATTCCATGGGAGGTGCAGTTGCTAAGTGGTAAAGCACTTGGCTACTGAACCAGGGTGCAGGGTTTGAATCCTGCTGAAGACTGGGGTTTTTAATTTTGGGATCTTTGGGCACCTCTTGAATCCACCCAGCTCTAGTGGGTACCTGACATTAGTTAGGGAAAAGTAGAGGTGGTTGGACACATGACACCCTCGTTAACCATAGGCCACAGAAACAGATGCCCTTTACATCATCTGCCCTATAGACCACAAGGTCTGAAAGGGATACTTTACTTTTTCTTTTCTTAAATTCTACTATATCTGGAAGAGAATAGAAAAAGAAAAAAAGAGTAGTATAAACCAAAAATATAACAGTTGTCACTCAAACATCAGGATTAAGGATATTTGTTACATTCTATCAGGACACAGTCAATGAATTATTTTTCACCTTTGAACAGGGCACAACATAATGAGGCAACACTTATTCTGGATGTTGAAACACATGGCCTTGTTTTATCATGAGGCCCATTCAAAATACTGGCCCCCAACAGTCCTTTAGCATAAAGATTGTATGGAAAGCTGCCTGATCTGAAAAGAATGGAGTTCATCTTCGATAAATATATATATATCTCAACCCTACAATTTATAATGAGAACACAGAGAAAAAAAAACACAAACAGTATGTAATATTTAAGTTACACTTTTGTCACACAGTCTCATATTTGTTTATATTGACTTTAATATTCACATTTATTCAAATAAAATAGCTGTATATTTTATACATTTATCCTTAAAATGTGGTGCAGTATTGGTCACTAGTTCAAATATTTGATGTGTTTAAGGCTATATAAGGTTATAACTATTCCTTTGGCTCACATTGAATTAAAATCATACATTGTAATAATTTTTGTGTGTGTCTACATCCTCTTATTGTTTATTTGTGTTTTTAGGTGGCGATTTTATTGTTTACCATGGAGTTGTCTACTTTTCAAATTTTACTGACAAGTTTTGTACAGTGACTGATCCATCTTCAGTTTCCGAACCAGTAACTGATATCTCAAAAAAATATTGCTTTATTGATGGTGTCTGGTCACCTCAGGTAATCTTTCTCTTTTTCTTTTAATATGTAAAGAATATTATCTGTATGTATTTTTTTTATATAGAAATGGATACTGTTTGTCTAAGGTCGATACTGTTTGTCTAGGGTGGATACTGCATGATCTTTGCAGAAGCTGTAGAACACCTTTCCACCATGGAATCCATACATTGAAATGAAAATGTTCAGATTTTATCCATGATCACCTGTCTGAAGATTAGTAACTAGATATAGGTCTTGAAGTATTACACTCAATGATCTATTTAAACAAATAAAAAGAACTCTACTGTTTAACCACAAATCTTAATAAAATTTGGAAAGACCTTCACATAATCCTTGTTAATTTTTATTACCTTTTCAATATGTTTAATTTGTTGATTTTTTCTTGAGAAATGTTTAGTTTTGGATACTGGATAGACAACACACATACCCATATTCTCATTATAAAATAATTAGTTTCTATTTTTGGACATTATGACAAATAATATAATCCATTAGCTTTGTGGAGGTATCAGAATGCTCTATAAAAAGATACTAGATTCAAGAAACACAAGGAAGGGAAAAGAGAAATCTATTATACATAAGTAAGAAGTAATGGGATGCACAGTGGATATTAATTTTTAAAAAAGTATTACAAAAAGTAAAGTTTACCTTTCAGACCTTGTGATCTATGGAGCTAATGATGTCAAGGTTATGTTTCTATGGCTAGTGGTTAATGAGCAGGTCGTCATGTGTCCAGCACAATGACTAACCACCTTAATTTTCCCCACCTAAAGTCAGTTACCCATTAGAGTTGGGTGACTGAGGGGCACCCTAAAAATTCAAAATCCCAATCTTCATTGAGGTTCAAACCCAGGACCCCATTGTTTTCCTATGAGGTACACAAATCCTTTAGCCGACAAAAAATCAAAATATTGATATAGAAACGAAATGAAAAATGACTGAGCTTTTGGCCCATGACTTTGAAATGCTAATATCTATGTATACTTCTTTATGTTGGCAGATGATCAACATGATTTGTTCATTGAAAGACACTTGAAGGTGTAAGTTGTAAAAGGTTTTGAAAGACTTGCCAAAGCAAGGCATTCTTGACAGGAATAAACATTGGGAGCAGCTCTAGCTGACTCAGCTCAGAGGATGACATCACAGTTAATTGACATCTTTCTGTTAACAATGCATGGATTATCTTATCTTCTTCATTCTAGGAGAATTATGCATTGAGTGAAGACATCTTGCTGTAGAAGAGAAGAACAATTCAGATAGTTCACATGATTTACAATATGGCTTTGATTGTCTTATGTTAATGGCTGGTAAAGAACTGAAACATGTAGGCTGGAGATCACTTGATAGAAATCAAGGTAGGACTGCACTTTTGCACAGAGTAAAGTTGAAGCATGTAGTTACCAAGTGTAAAATAATATTCAAATTGCTATTAGCTAAACTAGTGAAACCTGTAATTTAACATATATTAACATTCTTTTCTTATTTGAAGTCTACTGTTAAATTTCAATTATAACATTAACCCTATCAAGTAATTTACAGGTCATGTTTCTGTCTATCAAGCTATTTACTTCTCATATTTCTATGTATTCTGCCATAAATTTCTATGAATGAATTCAGCCTTGAGTGGTATATTTTTGTCTGTATTTGCAAATACATATTTGTGTTGCTTTTTGTATTTCTGATTTGCAACTTCTGAATTGAATCTCCTTTCTTTACACAGAAATCTCTGATCTACATTGTATGAGAAAATCATGAAGTGGTTGTTGTCATTGATCCAGAAACTAAGTTGCAATCTGTCTTGATAAATATATCATACAGATTTAATGGTGGCCTACTCAACCCGAGGCGGCTTAAAGCAAAAACAAAAACAAACGCAGCAGTAATCAGAGACTTGCTATTTGCTGACGACTGTGCCCTAAATGCCTGCTCTGAAAACGATCTGCAGAGCATCGTCAGTGACTTCTCAAGAGCATGCTCAGACTTTGGCCTTACCATCAATACGAACAAGACTGAAGTCTTATATCTACCTGCTCCTGGGAAAGCCTACATGGATCCAAGCATTACTATAAATGGACAGGATATAAACGCAGTGGACAAATTCACATATCTTGGCAGCACACTCTCCAGAAATGGAAAAATCGATAGTGAAATTGACCTGCGTATCGCCAAGGCCAGTGCATCCTACGGCAGATTGTCTACAAATGTCTGGAACAGACGTGGTATCTCCACAAACACCAAGCTAGGGGTCTATAGAGCCATCATCCTCCCTACATTGCTATATGCCTCAGAAACATGGACAGTGCACAGTAAACATGCAAAGAAACTAAACCACTTCCACATGACATGTCTGAGAAAAATACTAAATGTCAAATGGCAAGACAAAATACCAGAGTGTGTCTGCAAAGCATCCACACAATCCTGATGCAGTCCCAGCTGTGATGGGCAGGTCACGTCTACAGAATAGAAGACCACCGCATCCCTAAACGACTCCTGTATGGCCAACTAAGCGAAGGAAAGCGCTCGCAAGGTGGTCAAAGAAAGCGCTTCAGGGACACCCTCAATGCTTCTCTGAAGGCGTTCAGCATAGACCCAGGCACCTGGGAGACAGAAGCACATGACAGAGCATCATGGCGTCGCGCTGTGAAAACTGGCGCACAGGTTGCTGGGGAAAAAAGAACAATGCTGGCAGAAGAAAAACGCCAGAAAAGAAAATCAAGGCCCACGACACTAGCTCCAGCTGGAATAACCTGCCTAGTGTGCGGCCGAACATTCCGGGCTCACATAGGTCTCACCAGCCACATGAGGAGGCATAAAACCCCAGTGCAAAGCCCTCAGCCCCCTGGATGACAAAGTGGTCATCATCGAACCACGATGGACGAACTATAAGTTGCAATCTGTCTTGGTAAGCAGTATTGAAGTTAGGGTGATAGCTTTTTTGGTCACAATAATTTAATTTGAAAATTAAAGAAATTTTTTTGCTTTAGTAGACAGATTTATAATCATTAAACATTGTTTTAAATGTCTAAAAGATTAATTAAAACTTGTAAAACTGTTGTGAAATTATTTTCACTGTTATCAGTATTTTTTATTCCTAGATTTATCACTGCTTTTAGTTTCCTATATAATCGTTGTGTTACTATTCAAATGTTGTGTAAACATGGGGGTAGTGTTGTAACCCTGCCTTGCACCAGTGCTTGAGGTGCGCACTAGCGCACTAGTGAACGTAAAGAGGAAGAGACTAGAATGGAGAGAAGAACAGGGCATCAGGGATTGTGAAGAGTCTGAATGTTTGGAGACTAAGAAGCCAGCTTTTGGTGCTGCCTGAAGGTTGTAGAAGGGACCTGGAACGAAAATTAATACCACCTCAACATCCCTAATAATAGGCAGCATTTACAGACCACCAAATTCTAGTTTAGAATACATGCAGGAACTATGTAATCAGATTACTACACTTAAAGAGACAAATAAAAATGCAGTTTTTTGGATTATGGGTGATTTCAACCTACCTGATATAAATTGGAAAACACTAACCATAGATAAACACCAAAACCTTAAGGACATAAATGAGCTTTTCATAGAAACTTTACACAACCTAAGTTTAGATCAAATCATTAAAAAGCCAACTAGATTAAAAAACACATTAGATCTCTTCTTAACCAACAGACCTGGATTAGTAGTTGATTATGATATTATCCCTGGTCTATCAGACCATGAGATCATAAAAATACACAGTCAGATAAAAGCAGTAGCCAATACAAAACCCAAAAGAAAAATCTTACTCTGGAATAAATGTAACCTAACACAACTACACCAAGCTGCATTAAACTTTCAACAAACATTCTTATTAGAAAAAGACATTAACCAACCAGTCGATGACCTCTGGAATTTCATTAAAAACCATCTTAAAAGCATTATAGAAAATCATATACCAACTAAATACACATCAAACAAAATAAATAAATGCTGGTTTAATAATAAACTAAAGAAGCTTTGTAAACAGAAGGAAAACCTCTATAGAAAATTTAAAGAAACTAATGCAGAAAGAGTTTACAAAAAGTATATAAAAATTAAACACTTAACCCAAAAAGTAAGCAGACAGCTGCAGAGTGAATACATAAACAATGTAATATCTAAAGATAACAACAAAAACCTATGGTCATACATTAAGTCTAAGAAAATAGAAAGAACAGGCGTAGCGCCATTAAAAGATGAACATAACATAATACATAATGATAATGAAACTAAAGCAAACATCCTAAACAAATACTTTGCATCAGCATTCTCAGCCCCAGGAGACAAAGACATATTACTGAATTTGAACCAAGTAGACAACATAGAAGATATAGTAGTACAAGAAAATGGAATTCAAAAACTATTAGCCAACACCAAACCAAATAAAGCTTCTGGACCTGATGGTATTCCAGTTAGATTACTCAAAGAACTAAGTAATGAGCTAGCCCCAGTGTTCAAAATACTCTTTCAGGCTTCACTTAACCAGGGCAGAGTACCAAAGGACTGGAAAGAAGCTAATGTCACCCCCCTATTTAAAAAAGGAGAAAAATCTGACCCAGGAAACTACAGACCAGTATCACTTACCAGCATCACATGTAAAATCCTAGAAGACATAATATGTAGCAACATCATAAACCACTTAGACAAACAAAATGTCCTCACACCATATCAACATGGCTTTAGGAAATATAGATCATGTGAAACACAACTAATAGGACTAATTGATGATTTTTCAAAAGGTTTAGATAATAGTGAACAAATAGATGCTATCTTACTAGATTTTTCTAAGGCTTTTGACAAAGTTCACCACCATAGTTTGCTTAAAAAATTAAAATATTTCGGCATTAATGGTCCACTGCATCAGTGGATTAAGGACTTTCTGATAGGGAGAGAACAAACTGTAATAATAAATGGCTCTAAATCAACACCGATAACAGTAAACTCAGGTGTACCTCAAGGAACAGTCTTGGGTCCACTACTATTTTTAATTTACATAAATGATTTACCAAATTGCATTACTTCAGGAACAAAAGTCAGATTATTTGCAGACGATTGCATAATATATAGAACAATAAAAACAACACAAGACACAGATATTTTACAAAGAGAATTAGATGAATTACAGAAATGGGAATCAAATTGGAGCATGTCTTTCCACCCAGAAAAATGTCAGTTGTTAAGAGTAACAAAAAAACTAAAACAAATTAATTCCACTAATCTTATTCATGGCAAACCAGTAACACAGACTAAAAACGCAAAATACCTAGGTGTTATAATAAATGAAAAACTGTCATGGAATCCACATATTGATGAAACTACAAAAAAATCAAACAAAGCATTAGGATTTATTAAAAGAAATTTATATAAATCAAATAAGAACATAAAACTAAAATGTTATTTAACTTTGATTAGGCCAATAATAGAATATGCATCCTCCGTTTGGGACCCCTCAACTCAAGAAAACATTAAGAAACTAGAACAGACACAAAATAGAGCAGTGCGATTCATAACAAATGAATATTCACATTTGACTAGAGTAACACCTTTAGTAAAATCACTAAATTTAGAAAGCCTTCAGGACAGAAGGCTCAAAAGTAAAGTAGCAATCATACATAAAACACTGAACCATAATCTTCAAATACAAAAACAAAATTTAATAAAATACTCTGAAAGACACAAAGATAAAGGCACATTCCTCATCCCATATGCTAGGACAAATTTGTACAAATACTCCTTCTTCCCTAGTGCTATTAGAGCATGGAATGGGTTGCCTGAGCTAGCCAGGAAAACCAGTGACTTGGCAGAATTTAAGTCATTGGTTAATATGCATGACTAAATGCATGACGCGTAGGACGTAATCATCTTCTTTTTTGAAGTAACGTCTGTATTATATAAGATAAGAAGATAAGATAAGATAATTGTCTCCCTTTTAAAATCAACCATCTAAATTAGGGATGGCAACCTTTTTCTGTTGAGGGCTGCATTAAATTTTTTTTTTAGGAATAGGGGGCCACATATATATAATTTGTATTTACAACTTAGAAAAATATGCTAGCTGTCTATTAATTTACTTGTATACTGTATTAGACATTCAAATTGAGGAATTATAACAAGATTTAGCAATTTTTGAAACTAATTTAACTAATATTTTTAAAAAATTTGTTACTGTCTTTTTACATCACATTCATTCTTCACAACAATCCAGTTATACTTAATGTGAAGTATTTAATTGTGCATAATGTTCCGGAACTCTGGAACTAGCTTTACTAGTTCTTATCTTTGTGACTGCTGTTAAATTACAGCCAGTCAGCATCCACTTGTTCTTCTGGTTGCATATGTTCAAACAAAAGAAAATATTCTTGTGCATCCAAAAATGTCAAAGTTTAGCATCAAGTCTTTTTAAGTGTGGAAATACAGCTTATGCAACTTTCAAACTGCTTCTCTTTTGGGTCATAATTTGCTAGGAAGTATTTCCTCGGGAGCTGAATCAGCTTCTGTACTAAATGGTGAAGTGAGGATATTCAAAAATGGTTTAAGTTCTTGACGTCTTAACATTTGTTTTCAAATTCCATAAGTCTTGTTCTTTTCTTTTTACTAGAAATAGTTTCACCTTTCAGCAAAAGGAAAATGTGTCACAGTCTTAGTTGACATTGCATGATCTAAAGTTCACGTCATGTTAAGAGTTTAAAAGACACGTGGAATTCCTGATGTAGAAAACAGGAAGTAGAATGAATAAAGTTGACTTTGAGTTCAGTCAAGTCAAGTCAGTAAGGTTTTGCTCCCGGTCCAGGAAGGTTGGACGTTGCTTCCTTGACTGGTGTATATGTATATAGCATGAAAGTCGATGGACTAATGATTGTTGATTAATTATATTTGAGAGTTGATTTCATCATGTGCTTATTGAATATTAAAGTATTATTCGTATTGCAATGGATATCTATAGTTGGAGCTCCAGTGTCACTAGTAGCAATTGTTCTTATTGTTACCCGCTGAGATGCGGACGTGATTTGTAACTAACACATATTGCATACTTTTGATACCGCTGTTATGTGGATAGGATTGTTATTATTTCCTGACTTGTAGCACTAACAAGGAGTGCAGTGTACTATTATTATTATTATGGTAAAATAAACTTCATGTTGTCTGCTGAAACGGACTTGAGTCAGTGGTATAGTATGTTTAACATTTACAAAATGATAAAACCTGTTTTCACTTGCTTGACTGGAGAAATGGAAAAGCTTGAAAAGATGCTCATAAATTTCATATGTGCAAGTAGCCCATTGCAACTCTTCATTAGAAACATTAATAAGAAAGCCACTGTCAGTGTCATTAAGGAAAAAAAAAATTTTCCTTGAGACCCCATATTCTTTTCAATACCTTGCCCATGTGGTACTTCTTGAAACTGTCTGTGGCTCTGATAAGTTTGATCACTGAGATGATTAGGTCAATAATATGTCTGATATTTACTGTTTTTCTCAGTCAAAGCATGGGCTCCATCAGTTGTTACACTTGACATCTTGTTCCAAGCCAACCCAACACTTTCAACACAGTTCTACATAAATACTGGTCTGAGTGTGTGTCTTGTTTCGAAATATTACCAATAAGCATAATCTTCATTTGCTTAAAACTTTAGAGAATGTTTATTTAGCTTCTTCATCATAATTGATTGATTTGATTTTAGGCACATCGGCACAATTTAGGCCATTTAAGTATCATAATTGATAAGATATTTAAAATTATTTATTTTTAATATATTTGCATTTTTATATGTTTAATCTGTGGGCTCACCTGAATTCTGTAGGTTTCCGCGGGCCGCAAAAAACACTTTGGCAGGCCGCATGTGGCCCGTGGTCTGTAATTTGCCCACCCCTGATCTAAATGAATTAAGTTATTTCTACTACTAAAAGTAATATGAGGACTACCAATGTACAACTAAATATTTATTTGTGCAGCACTTTCAGTTTTATTGTGATATCGTATACATTGATTTGATTGACTCATTTTGATGTATATGTATACCTTGCAATCAAAGTGGCATTCATTTTTTTTTAAAATTGTAACTGGTCTGTGCTAAATTACTGAATTCATATTAAGAGATAACTATTAATGTATTTGAAAGTTAATGGTAAAGGGAAAATAGGTCATTGTGCTGGTCTCAATACACCTTGAAATGTACAGTAATTACTTCAATGAACAAGAAGAAATTAATCAGCAATGAAATTACCAAAAAAGATATGACAGGAAATGCTACTAACATCTAGTCAGTGATTACCCTCTACAAAGTCATAGTCAACTAATCTAATTGACTTCAATATTCAATCATTATCAAAAAGAAACCATTCTAAAGACAAAGTGAATGATAGACAAAAAATGGGAGAAGCTTTTTGATGTAGGGCAAAATGTGAAAATATTCAAGTTAAAATAAATTTCCCTTTTCAGACTTTGCGATCTGTAAGACAGATGATACAAAAAATCATCTGTTTCTGTGTCTTATGGTCAATGAGGGTATCAGGTGACCACCACAATGACCAACCGCCTTTACTTTTCTCCATTAAATGTCAGGAACCCATTTGAGCTGGGTGGACCGAAAGGTGCCTAATTGTTTTTCTTTATATTAGGACCATTATAAAAAAAATGGTCTTCAAACCCTAGACCTATGTTTGGCAGCCAAGCACTTTACCGCTTAGCCACCACACCTCCAAGTGAATTCTATAGAAACTTTTAACTGTTTGCTCATCTTTCATTCTACAACTAAAGCAAGGTAATTATTTATTGTTAGGGACAATGCTGTCTGGAATGAGAGAATATGTTAGCCTGGCGGGGCCTAAGGTCATGTCTAGCCTGGGATAACAAGAAGTTACAGTTGCCAGATTGTAACACTACTGGGTGGGTTGTATCTGTGCACCTCTGTGACCAAGGGGTTTGAGTCATCTAAGCAACCAGATAACTAAACTAAACTAGCGAACTAAAAGAAATCTAGAAACATAAAGAAGAAATTCAAATGAGACTTTAATTTCAATGACTAAGGCAGCAGTTACAATCTAGTACATAAACATTAGAAGTGGCCATCATGAAAGCACTGGGCAGGGCTTGGCCATAGTTTTAAAACAAACTTTAGAAAAAAAAAACTGCTAGTTATTTTGACAGTTGTTCAAATATAAAACAGATTTACACATAGTAAAATTTTAAAAAATAAAAGAAAAATTCTGAAACTTACAGGCAGTCCCAGGTACAGAATAATTAAAACTGACACAGAGACCACTGGTCAACAGTACAGGAAACAGCATAGGCTCTATTTTAAATACTCCACCCTAACCCATATAATAGGCAGAAATACAAGTATACAGCTTAGCACTAGCCTACGGAAGTAAAATTTAAAATACATAAAAGTAGCTTTGGGAGCGCCAGTTCACAATTATAAAAATTTACCTGTTAATAAAGTCTAGGTCTAATGTTTGTTTTGTTGGTTTTACATGTGTTCCATCAGAAAGAGAGATTACATCCTAGCCGTAACCTCCAACAGGACAGTGAGTGTTAACACCAGAGACTATGGAGATGACAAAGTGGATACCCCATGATCACCAATAAATAATACAAAGTGAATTAGTATTTGAAAATTTTAAACACACTAAGGGGATAAACTCATTGCTTTAGTGAAGACTGACAATACCAAGTAGTAAATATTATTATACTCTTTATTTATAGCAAAATATGTAGGTCCTAGCTGGGGAATACTGCATACTTCTCACTAATCTTCGGACTTGAAGATAAGCCTTATTATTATTATTTATGGAAAATTTCTCCTCTAAGAAATCAGACAAAAACTCAAAACTGTATTCATGGTAACAGCAAAACATTTATATCATAACAGCATAGAATATGTTAACAGTTTTATTTTAAATATAATAATATAACAATATTATAATATAGCTAAATAATGTCAAGTCGCTATTTATACTGTAAAAAAGCATAGAACAAATTGTGCAGGGATGTGACACAAAAAATTATATGATAGCACACTAAAGCAGGGGAGATAACAAATTGAATTAAAAGCATAATCTAGCAAGGCTTTGGCGTTGTGACTGTACAGAGTATTGAATGTTAACTGAAGACACGTATAGTTGTTACAACATTTTCCGGTGGAAGTGACGTTCTGCTTTAGAATTCATGAATAATTAAAGATATACAAGTTTGCTTAATACTGGTACAATAATAATAAGGATAATATACCAAAGCACCTTCCTCCTTCAAAATACAAAAACATGTAACTGAAACAACAAGAAGTTTGAGGGGAAAAAAAGGAATATTAAAAAAAAAAATGAACAAATGACTGGACTGATTGTCAAGATATACCTAAATATAGAACAAGATTTATACAAGTCAATTATGGTGATTCCACCTAAATAGTTCTCACAAAGTACATCACTTGAGTACTTGTACCTGTTCATTGTTCTATCCATTGTATCTGTTAGGTTTTCTGACCTTGCGACCACTTCCGGTAATGTAACCATGTTGTGAGGTTGGGTTACAGGGTTCAGGATGTATAACTGTGGGTGTAGAAGTATTTGTCGCCACTCTAGTAGGTGAGCATGGTTACTCAACCTGAGGTTAGGAGCATTCTTCATTGTTTCCTACTGAGTCCCATATTGCAGCTTGGTCACTAAAATTGTCTTGAGAAGGTCTGGTTTTGAAGTAGCATTAGGGAAATGTTAATTTCTTTCAGACGCAGTAGGAATGTAAAAACATCAATGCCAATTAGCAATCAAAAGATAATGACATATTCCCTTAGAGCACAAGGAAGTCTCTAAATGATGGTAGAAAAGGAAAATCTCTAATAGATCCGGTGTGTCTGTGTCTTTGCCTCTAGGAATTGTTTTACTTCTCAAGATGTTCACTGTCAATACAAGAGAACAAAATTTGATAAAAACATTTTTATAGTCAGTGAAACACAAAACTTGGCAAAGCTTTACTCAGGGGTTTAGTATAAAGAAAATATAAAGAGATATACAGAGCATTGCTTACCATTGTATTCCATACATCTCTTGACCCATTTTTTGGTTTACATTTCATCTTCATGTTGGTCTACATCTTCATCATGTTGGTCTACATCTTCATCATGCTGGTCTACCTCTTCATGTTGGTCTACATCTTCATCATGTTGGTCTACATCTTCATGTTGTCTACCTTTTCATCATGTTGGTCTAAATAAGAATTTAAAAATTAATAAGAAAAACTTTTGCCTTGAAAAGGAAAAAAAAAATTCTTTTGTTGCTTTTCTTTTCATGTTAAACAAAACTATTATGATGATGCAGGTTTCACTTTATGTTTTAACTTAGTATTTTATGAATAAACTTTTAAGAAAAAAAAAATACACCCAAGACATCTAATACAGCAGCAAAGAATAACAAACAAATAAAGTTTTAAAAATTTTAAGGTTAATTAAGTCATTTAAGTCTAAGGAACTTATTGGAGATTTTCAATTATGCCAGAAAACAATAAATAACTAGCTATGTAGTGTATCTGGTGTACAGAATACAGAAAGCTTTAATATTTAGAGTGAAAATTATGCTATTAAGTTTGTGCATTTCTAGCAAAATGAAATCACAACTAAGTTCTTTTTCTTGCAGTACAAACTCATTGGTTTGTTGAGTTGGCAACAGCAGTCTTTCCTTCAAAATCTCCAGGTTTATTCTTTTTTTTTATATATATATTTTTATTTCACTTTATATTGTTTCAGCAAATCTCTTTATTGTTTGCTTTTCTTTTTCTATCCTTATCTATTGTATTTCTTTTAGAATGTACTTAAAAATCAAAAAGTAAGCTAAGAGCAAATTACTAAGTTTAAAATTCCCACCAGATAAGATCCAAACAAATGAAAATTTAGTTTGATTATGATTACCCGGAGGATTACCACTATAGCAACGACAATATAGATACAAACAGGAACAACATTCACACACAAAACATACAAAGACACAGTCATACACAACCACTGGTTAATAAACTAAACCTCTTTGTGATGTGACTAATGACCATGAAACACACTGACAGAAAATGGAGTAAAAGAGTTATAAAATCTTTCTGTTCTAGCCTTAATGAAGAGGAAGCGACCACTTTATCCAGATCTGATGTAACTGGTTTAGTGGCTGCAGATTGTCCTCAAGAATGCATAAATGAGATCAGATGTTTCAACATTACTTACATGTACATTGCACTTGATATTCTTGTCGAATGTTTGACATGTTTTGAATGTTTCTTGAGAGCTGAAGAGAATCTACTTCCTTGACCAAATATTCAGCAGAATAAATGTCATCAGGCAAGATATGAGCATCAAGATGACCATACACAGTCCAGTGCACATATCACATGACCAGGCAGCCATCCTTTCTTATGAGAAGACAAAGTCTTAGTGTAGTGACCTCTCTTGCTTAAATTTTTTCTTGTAACTTGGTGCACAAAATAATTGAGAACTGATATGACTTCAACAAAAAATTATGAAAATCTAGGAGAGAAAAAAATTCTAAGTAGAGGAAAAGTGACAATTATAATACACATTTTGTTAATGTTTTATTTCTTTGATTTTATGCACATCTGCACAATTTAGGCCATGTCGTGCCTGCAGTCCCTTAAAGACTACTCTCTCTCTCTACATAACAGGGGCTAAATTCTATACAGTTAAATCATTAAAATCAAGGTCTATTCACAGTTAAAATAGTAAGGGTAGTAAAAATTAAAATAATTTGGTAAAAATCTAATGTAAATAGTACATGAATAAGATGATAATTCCCCTCTCCCTTTTCGAGTTAGTTGTTAGTAACACCAGGTTAGTAGCAACAAAATCATGTAGAAATAGACATGGCTTTATTTAATTTAGTCTGACTGTTGTTGACTTGTAGCACCAAACTGCTGGTAGGCAACTAAACTGTTGAAGGCATAATATATCTTAGCTAATAAGAACTTGAACAACTTCCTTGTGAACAAAACTAAATATAACATTTATAATACTTGTGATCACATGAAATAAATGTAGTAGACTTAAGTAATAAAATTTCTTACAATCTAACTCACTACAATAACACAACCTTTCAGTCTTACATTCTGGAGTCGTCTCCCCTAACTAAGACCCAGTGACGACAATGCCACTTTTGCATCATTCACATTCAATCGCTTACCTCTTACCACAGTCACCATAAAAACACACACACTCCATAACACTTCTGCTTGTCCAACATTCTTTCACTGAATCAAGCCCCAAGCATCCTACTTGTCCATATGTTAGACTTTGCAATGACCATGTTTTTAATCATACTAGTTACATTTAGCAGACACTCTGGCACATATTGGAAATAATAGTGCAAATATTATGACTAATCAAGCTTTAAAAAACTCTAAATTAGATTCTTATTTCTGTACCTTGATATCTGTCAACAAAAACAACTGATACATTTGAACCTTAGGATGAACAAAAAGAATCTGAAATATAAAGTTGTGTAACAAAAACTTGAAAGAGTTCAAGGTAACAAAACTTAATATATAGATATAAATTGCAGATATAGGCGAGAACCTAAAAAATTGGAATTTTATTTTGTAGCTTGATATCTGTTAACAAAAAATTAAACTTCAGTAAAAAGAAGTGTGATTAAACATTTCAAATATATAAATTCATATGTTGCTAATGAAACTGAAAAAAAAAAAAAGTGGTTCTGGGAGTAATAAGCAGGACTACACATTTGTAAAAACACTGCAGATTATATATAATATATAATAACCATAATCATATATATTTATTTATAATGGTAATCAAAACTAACATAATATAATATAATATATATATATATAGAGAGAGAGTTGAATGAATACTTGATGTGCCCCAACAGTTAATAGGACACTTGAGGTGCCACATAAGTTAAAAGGACAAGCAGTTGTTAGGACACTTGTGGTGCCCCAACAACTGATAGGACAAACATGAGGTGAACAACAGTTGGTATGATGGATGAGGTGCCCAACAATTGATAGGAAACTTAGAGTGCCCCAACAATAAGACCATTGAGTTGTTAGGATGAATGAGATGCCCCATGATAGGATACTTTAGGTACCCCAACAGTTAATAGGAGACTTGTGGTTATCTAACAGTTGGTAGGAAAAAAGAGGTGCCTTACCAACTGATAGGATACTTGAAGTGCCCTACCAAACAGTAGGACAAGAGGTGTCCTACAAATTGATAGGACACTAGAGGTGCTCTACCAATTGTTAGGATACTTAAGGTGCCCTACCAATTGATAGGATATTGAGGTGCCCCATCAGTTATAAGGACATTTGAGGTGCCCAAAAAGTGTTGAAACACTTGTGGTGCCCCAACACCTGATTGGACAAACTTGAGGTGGACAACAGTTGGTATGATCGATGAGGTGCCTAACAATTGATAGGACACTTGGAGTGCCCAAACAATTGATAGAACACTTGGAGTGCCCAAAAATAAGATTATTGAAGTGCCCAACAGTTGTTAGGATAAATGAGATGCCCCAACAAATGATAGGACATTTGAAGTGCTTCAACAATAGATACGATACCTAAGGTGCCTCAACAGTTAAAAGGATATTTGAGGTGCCCAAACAGTTGTTAGGACACTTGTGGTGCCCCAATAGCTGACAGGACACACTTGAGGTGCCCAGCAGTTGGTATGAGGGATGAAGTATTCCAACAATTGATGACCATATAGGTGCCCAACAGTTGGAAGGTATTGATATTTTTTGTTTTTGGCACATCAGCACAATTAAGGCTATGTCATGCCCATAATCTCTCAAGGGTTATTCCCCCTTCATAGCTCAAGAGCTAAGTTTTATACAGTTGGGTCATTAAAAACAAGATTCATTCACAGCTCAGATGGTGAAAATAGTAAACATTTACATAAATTAATAAAAATCTATTTTTAATATTATATATTCACAATTGCTTTGCCCTATCACAAATCAAACACTCGTAGACAGTTAAAGGATGAAAAAGGTGCCCCAAAGATCGACCAGACAATTCAGGTGCACCAACAATTAATTAGTAAATAGTATATTGAAGTTGGACAGTGTAAATTTTGACACAGGCAGACAATATTTTTATGCTAATGTATATTACATATCTCATCAAGTAATAGTCAGTAATTTTGTGCAGTACAAGTATATATATTGCATTGAAGTTGAACTGTAATTGTAAATTTTGACACAGGCAGACAGTAAATTTGTGTATATTATATATCTCATTAGTAAATAGTATGTAAGCACTCGTAGACAGTTGTAGGATGAAAAATGTGCCCCAAAAATCGACCAGACACTTCAGGTGCACCAACAATTAATTAGTAAATAGTATATTGAAGTTGGACAGTGTAAATTTTGACACAGGCAAACAATATTTTTATGCCAATGTATATTATATATCTCATCAAGTAATAGTCAGTAATTTTGTGCAGTACAAGTATATATATTGCATTGAAGTTGAACAGTAATTGTAAATTTTGACACCATAGACAGTAAATTTGTGTATATTTTATATCTCATTAGTAAATAGTATGTAAACACTCGTAGACAGTTGAAGGATGAAAAAGGTGCCCCAAAAATCGACCAGACACTTCAGGTGCACCAACAATTAATTAGTAAATAGTATATTGAAGTTGGACAGTGATTGTAAATTTTGACACAGGCAGACAATATTTTTATGCCAATGTATATTATATATCTCATCAAGTAATAGTCAGTAATTTTGTGCAGTACAAGTATATATATTGCATTGAAGTTGAACAGTAATTGTAAATTTTGACACCATAGACAGTAAATTTGTGTATATTTTATATCTCATTAGTAAATAGTATGTAAACACTCGTAGACAGTTGAAGGATGAAAAAGGTGCCCCAAAAATCGACCAGACACTTCAGGTGCACCAACAATTAATTAGTAAATAGTATATTGAAGTTGGACAGTGTAAATTTTGACACAGGCAGACAATATTTTTATGCCAATGTATATTATATATCTCATCAAGTAATAGTCAGTAATTTTGTGCAGTACAAGTATATATATTGCATTGAAGTTGAACTGTAATTGTAAATTTTGACACAGGCAGACAGTAAATTTGTGTATATTATATATCTCATTAGTAAATAGTATGTAAGCACTCGTAGACAGTTGTAGGATGAAAAATGTGCCCCAAAAATCGACCAGACACTTCAGGTGCACCAACAATTAATTAGTAAATAGTATATTGAAGTTGGACAGTGTAAATTTTGACACAGGCAAACAATATTTTTATGCCAATGTATATTATATATCTCATCAAGTAATAGTCAGTAATTTTGTGCAGTACAAGTATATATATTGCATTGAAGTTGAACAGTAATTGTAAATTTTGACACCATAGACAGTAAATTTGTGTATATTTTATATCTCATTAGTAAATAGTATGTAAACACTCGTAGACAGTTGAAGGATGAAAAAGGTGCCCCAAAAATCGACCAGACACTTCAGGTGCACCAACAATTAATTAGTAAATAGTATATTGAAGTTGGACAGTGATTGTAAATTTTGACACAGGCAGACAATATTTTTATGCCAATGTATATTATATATCTCATCAAGTAATAGTCAGTCATTTTGTGCAGTACAAGTATATATATTGCATTGAAGTTGAACAGTAATTGTAAATTTTGACACCATAGACAGTAAATTTGTGTATATTTTATATCTCATTAGTAAATAGTATGTAAACACTCGTAGACAGTTGAAGGATGAAAAAGGTGCCCCAAAAATCGACCAGACACTTCAGGTGCACCAACAATTAATTAGTAAATAGTATATTGAAGTTGGACAGTGATTGTAAATTTTGACACAGGCAGACAATATTTTTATGCCAATGTATATTATATATCTCATCAAGTAATAGTCAGTAATTTTGTGCAGTACAAGTATATATATTGCATTGAAGTTGAACTGTAATTGTAAATTTTGACACAGGCAGACAGTAAATTTGTGTATATTATATATTTCATTAGTAAATAGTATGTAAACACTCGTAGACAGTTGAAGGATGAAAAAGGTGTTCCAAAAATCGACCAGACACCTTAGGTGCACCAACAATTAATTAGTAAATAGTATATTGAAGTTGGACAGTGTAAATTTTGACACAGGCAGACAATATTTTTATGCCAATGTATATTATATATCTCATCAAGTAATAGTCAGTAATTTTGTGCAGTACAAGTATATATATTGCATTGAAGTTGAACTGTAATTGTAAATTTTGACACAGGCAGACAGTAAATTTGTGTATATTATATATTTCATTAGTAAATAGTATGTAAACACTCGTAGACAGTTGAAGGATGAAAAAGGTGCCCCAAAAATCGACCAGACACTTCAGGTGCACCAACAATTAATTAGTAAATAATATATTGAAGTTGGACAGTGTAAATTTTGACACAGGCAGACAATATTTTTATGCCAATGTATATTATATATCTCATCAAGTAATAGTCAGTAATTTTGTGCAGTACAAGTATATATATTGCATTGAAGTTGAACAGTAATTGTAAATTTTGACACCATAGACAGTAAATTTGTGTATATTTTATATCTCATTAGTAAATAGTATGTAAACACTCGTAGACAGTTGAAGGATGAAAAAGGTGCCCCAAAAATCGACCAGACACTTCAGGTGCACCAACAATTAATTAGTAAATAGTATATTGAAGTTGGACAGTGTAAATTTTGACACAGGCAGACAATATTTTTATGCCAATGTATATTATATATCTCATCAAGTAATAGTCAGTAATTTTGTGCAGTACAAGTATATATATTGCATTGAAGTTGAACTGTAATTGTAAATTTTGACACAGGCAGACAGTAAATTTGTGTATATTATATATTTCATTAGTAAATAGTATGTAAACACTCGTAGACAGTTGAAGGATGAAAAAGGTGTTCCAAAAATCGACCAGACACCTTAGGTGCACCAACAATTAATTAGTAAATAGTATATTGAAGTTGGACAGTGTAAATTTTGACACAGGCAGACAATATTTTTATGCCAATGTATATTATATATCTCATCAAGTAATAGTCAGTAATTTTGTGCAGTACAAGTATATATATTGCATTGAAGTTGAACTGTAATTGTAAATTTTGACACAGGCAGACAGTAAATTTGTGTATATTATATATTTCATTAGTAAATAGTATGTAAACACTCGTAGACAGTTGAAGGATAAAAAAGGTGCCCCAAAAATCGACCAGACACTTCAGGTGCACCAACAATTAATTAGTAAATAGTATATTGAAGTTGGACAGTGTAAATTTTGACACAGGCAGACAATATTTTTATGCCAATGTATATTATATATCTGATCAAGTAATAGTCAGTCATTTTGTGCAGTACAAGTATATATATTGCATTGAAGTTGAACTGTAATTGTAAATTTTGACACAGGCAGACAGTAAATTTGTGTATATTATATATCTCATTAGTAAATAGTATGTAAACACTCGTAGACAGTTGAAGGATGAAAAAGGTGCCCCAAAAATCGACCAGACACTTCAGGTGCACCAACAATTAATTAGTAAATAGTATATTGAAGTTGGACAGTGTAAATTTTGACACAGGCAGACAATATTTTTATGCCAATGTATATTATATATCTCATCAAGTAATAGTCAGTCATTTTGTGCAGTACAAGTATATATATTGCATTGAAGTTGATTTGTAATTGTAAATTTTGACACAGGCAGACAGTAAATTTGTGTATATTATATATCTCATTAGTAAATAGTATGTAAACACTCGTAGACAGTTGAAGGATGAAAAAGGTGCCCCAAAAATCGACCAGACACTTCAGGTGCACCAACAATTAATTAGTAAATAGTATATTGAAGTTGGACAGTGATTGTAAATTTTGACACAGGCAGACAATATTTTTATGCCAATGTATATTATATATCTCATCAAGTAATAGTCAGTCATTTTGTGCAGTACAAGTATATATATTGCATTGAAGTTGAACAGTAATTGTAAATTTTGACACCATAGACAGTAAATTTGTGTATATTTTATATCTCATTAGTAAATAGTATGTAAACACTCGTAGACAGTTGAAGGATGAAAAAGGTGCCCCAAAAATCGACCAGACACTTCAGGTGCACCAACAATTAATTAGTAAATAGTATATTGAAGTTGGACAGTGATTGTAAATTTTGACACAGGCAGACAATATTTTTATGCCAATGTATATTATATATCTCATCAAGTAATAGTCAGTAATTTTGTGCAGTACAAGTATATATATTGCATTGAAGTTGAACTGTAATTGTAAATTTTGACACAGGCAGACAGTAAATTTGTGTATATTATATATTTCATTAGTAAATAGTATGTAAACACTCGTAGACAGTTGAAGGATGAAAAAGGTGTTCCAAAAATCGACCAGACACCTTAGGTGCACCAACAATTAATTAGTAAATAGTATATTGAAGTTGGACAGTGTAAATTTTGACACAGGCAGACAATATTTTTATGCCAATGTATATTATATATCTCATCAAGTAATAGTCAGTAATTTTGTGCAGTACAAGTATATATATTGCATTGAAGTTGAACTGTAATTGTAAATTTTGACACAGGCAGACAGTAAATTTGTGTATATTATATATTTCATTAGTAAATAGTATGTAAACACTCGTAGACAGTTGAAGGATGAAAAAGGTGCCCCAAAAATCGACCAGACACTTCAGGTGCACCAACAATTAATTAGTAAATAATATATTGAAGTTGGACAGTGTAAATTTTGACACAGGCAGACAATATTTTTATGCCAATGTATATTATATATCTCATCAAGTAATAGTCAGTCATTTTGTGCAGTACAAGTATATATATTGCATTGAAGTTGAACAGTAATTGTAAATTTTGACACCATAGACAGTAAATTTGTGTATATTTTATATCTCATTAGTAAATAGTATGTAAACACTCGTAGACAGTTGAAGGATGAAAAAGGTGCCCCAAAAATCGACCAGACACTTCAGGTGCACCAACAATTAATTAGTAAATAGTATATTGAAGTTGGACAGTGTAAATTTTGACACAGGCAGACAATATTTTTATGCCAATGTATATTATATATCTCATCAAGTAATAGTCAGTAATTTTGTGCAGTACAAGTATATATATTGCATTGAAGTTGAACTGTAATTGTAAATTTTGACACAGGCAGACAGTAAATTTGTGTATATTATATATTTCATTAGTAAATAGTATGTAAACACTCGTAGACAGTTGAAGGATGAAAAAGGTGTTCCAAAAATCGACCAGACACCTTAGGTGCACCAACAATTAATTAGTAAATAGTATATTGAAGTTGGACAGTGTAAATTTTGACACAGGCAGACAATATTTTTATGCCAATGTATATTATATATCTCATCAAGTAATAGTCAGTAATTTTGTGCAGTACAAGTATATATATTGCATTGAAGTTGAACTGTAATTGTAAATTTTGACACAGGCAGACAGTAAATTTGTGTATATTATATATTTCATTAGTAAATAGTATGTAAACACTCGTAGACAGTTGAAGGATAAAAAAGGTGCCCCAAAAATCGACCAGACACTTCAGGTGCACCAACAATTAATTAGTAAATAGTATATTGAAGTTGGACAGTGTAAATTTTGACACAGGCAGACAATATTTTTATGCCAATGTATATTATATATCTGATCAAGTAATAGTCAGTCATTTTGTGCAGTACAAGTATATATATTGCATTGAAGTTGAACTGTAATTGTAAATTTTGACACAGGCAGACAGTAAATTTGTGTATATTATATATCTCATTAGTAAATAGTATGTAAACACTCGTAGACAGTTGAAGGATGAAAAAGGTGCCCCAAAAATCGACCAGACACTTCAGGTGCACCAACAATTAATTAGTAAATAGTATATTGAAGTTGGACAGTGTAAATTTTGACACAGGCAGACAATATTTTTATGCCAATGTATATTATATATCTCATCAAGTAATAGTCAGTCATTTTGTGCAGTACAAGTATATATATTGCATTGAAGTTGATTTGTAATTGTAAATTTTGACACAGGCAGACAGTAAATTTGTGTATATTATATATCTCATTAGTAAATAGTATGTAAACACTCGTAGACAGTTGAAGGATGAAAAATGTGCCCCAAAAATTGACCAGACACTTCAGGTGCTTGTAAATTTTGACACAGGCAGACAATATTTTTATGCCAATGTATATTATATATCTCATCAAGTAATAGTCAGTAATTTTGTGCAGTACAAATATATATATTGCATTGAAGTTGAACTGTAATTGTAAATTTTGACACAGGCAGACAGTACATTTGTGTATATTATATATCTCATCAAATAATAGTAATTTTGTTCAGTACAAGTATATAAAATTGCATTGAAGTTGGACAGTAATTGTAAATTTTGACACAGGCAGACAGTAAATTTGTGTATATTATATATCTCATTAGTAAATAGTATGTAAACACTCGTAGACAGTTGAAGGATGAAAAATGTGCCCCAAAAATTGACCAGACACTTCAGGTGCTTGTAAATTTTGACACAGGCAGACAATATTTTTATGCCAATGTATATTATATATCTCATCAAGTAATAGTCAGTAATTTTGTGCAGTACAAATATATATATTGCATTGAAGTTGAACTGTAATTGTAAATTTTGACACAGGCAGACAGTACATTTGTGTATATTATATATCTCATCAAATAATAGTAATTTTGTGCAGTACAAGTATATAAAATTGCATTGAAGTTGGACAGTAATTGTAAATTTGGACACAGGCAGTAATTTTGTGCTGATGTATATTATACATCTCAAGTAATAGTCAGTAATTTTGTGCAGTAAAAGTATATATATTTATATATACATTCTATTGAAGTTGGACAGTGAAAAGATTAAGAAGCACTCTTCAAAGTGATGAGCTATATCAGTGCTAGTATTCAATGACATTACAGGAAGATAATCAGTATTGAAATATATTACTGATAATTTTGATTTTCATTTTTAATTTTTATGTTCTATATTTAGAAAGCTGTTGACAGTATTGTTCTTGTCAAAATTTGGTATCACTGATATTGTGTCCTTGTTAAATTTTGTCTTTTTTCAATGTGTAAAAAAAATATATATATATATGATCAGAACATAAGGTTTTAGAGGTCGCAGATTTAACACTAGTAGATTTTTGTGTTTAGACTATTGTTTATTTTAATGTTTACATTGTATTAATATTGTGCACAATTTCTTGGGGTCTTTAAGTCATTTTTATTTATATTTGTAAGTATATGTAGTATTTCTTGAAAATTTTCTGTCTTTTTTTTCTGCTGTGCTTGTTTGTTTTTATATATTGACCAAATCTTGCTTTTGGAACAGGATGTGCTTTAGGGTAAGAGAGTGAGGTCAATGTGTTGTTCGAATCCTCCTCAATTTAATCAAAGTTTTCAGTGCACTGAGTCATCATCATATCATTATTTATATAATTGTAACATTTTGGTATAAACTTTGTTACATTTTTTTTTTACATTATAATATTTTATTAATTTTGTTTTCTCTTTCTATATGACCAAATAATATATTGTAAAAACATAATAATTGATTATGACATTGATTATTAGATTGTTGACAATTTAGTGTGTTATGTTAATCACAATAGTATTGGCTTGATAATATTGTCAGTGATTGTAAACTATAAAAGATATTAGATATCATTATTATCTATAAAAAAGTATAGAATGCCATTGTACTTTTGATAAGTATTAATAGATACATGGATGGATATACTGAACTAAAGAAAGTTGCTGAATTGTTTGGTCTTAAAGATGAAGAAAAGAAAGATGTTTTGACATAAATGGAAAGGAAAGAAAATCAAGTTGATATTGAAAGAGTTGGCGAGAGCACAAAGAGAAGAGAGAAATGCAACTAGATGCTGAAATAAATTAAAAGGAAGCAAAACCAGACAAAGAATCAGAAATAAAAATAAAAAAAACTGAAAAAAGCTGCAATTCAAAACAAGGGAGACAAAACAGAAACTACCAAGCATGAACATATAGAGAATATTTACAAAGCACAAAGAGAAGAGAGAAATGCAACTAGATGCTGAAAGAAATTAAAAGGATGCAAAACCAGACAAAGAATCAGAAATTTAAAAAAAAAAACAACTGAAAAATAAAAGCTGCAATTCAAAACAAGGGAGACAAAAAAACTACCAAGCGTGAACATAAAGAGAATATTTATAGGCAAAAAATGAGGGACCTTATGAAACTGATGAAATAAATAGTTATTTTCAGACTATCTGTAAAACTTGCAATTACAATGAAGATACTTGTTCTAATATATTCATCTGTAAACTAAGTGGCAAGACTTTGAGTGTTATTAACTCATTAATAGAAGAACAAAGAAAGAAAATGCATCCTGTTAAAAGCAATATTATTGGAATCTAGATCACCAAAGAGAAATTTATTATCAACATCAAAGACAAGAATCTAATTCTCCAAACTATAATGTACCAAGAAATAAATAGATAAGGAATCGGAAATCAGAATAGGTAACAAAGTAATAATGTTAATATAAATGAAGTTCAAGCAACAGTGTATAATATTGAACTAGAACTATAATTTTTTCCAACATATGTTAATGGTGTACAAGTGAAATATACCACAGTCATTACAAATGATAAACGTGTTACACAAGATACTATGACAGGTATAACTAAGAACATATGACAGGCTTAACTAAGATAATATGACATGTAAAACTAAGAAAAAATTACAGGTAATACTATGAAAATATGACAGGTAAAACAAACTTATGACAGGTAAAACTAAAAAAATATGACAGGTAAAACTAAGAAAAAAATGACAGGAAAAACTAAAAAAATTGGACAAGTAAAACTAAGAAAATATGAAAGGCATAACAAAGAATACATGACATGTTAAACTAAGAAAATATGACAGGTGAATATAAGACAAATTTCTTTATTAAGCACTCAAAGAATGATTTCACTGGGAATTGCAAATATATTTTGATCACCACATTAAATGCAGAGGTCAAAGACCAGCTAATTATCACACATTTGTTGTTATATTTATTGTTACAAACGTTCAATGGAATATAAATGAAGACGTCTAACACAGTTATACATCCGTATGAATTTCTTTTTTAAGCACTCAAAGAATGATTTCACTGGGAATTGCAAACACATTTTAATCACCACATTAAGTGCAGAGGTCAAAGACCTGCTAATTAACACACATTTGTTGTTATATTTATTGTTACAAACGTTCAGTCAGAATATAAATGAAGACGTCTAACACAGTTATACATCCGTATGAATTTCCTTTTCTAAGCACTCAAAGAATGATTTCACTGGGAATTGCAAATACATGGCTAAAGAGTCCAGTCTTCGCTTTTGAAAAGTCCTAAGCTAAACATAGTAATGTCATCAATTAAATGTGTTTTCTCCGCAACTATTTAGTTGGTCTGCAAGTGCAAATGTTGATTAGTGTGCGCTGCATCACGAGCGGCGATATTTCCTTTGATGGACACGTTCATATGTTCCTTGAGTGTGACTTAATTATTGATTTTTACAAACGTTCAATTGGAATATAAATGAAGACGTCTAACACAGTTATACATCCGTATGAATTTCCTTTTCTAAGCACTCAAAGAATGATTTCACTGGAAATCGCAAACACATTTTGATCACCACATTAAGTGCAGAGGTCAAAGACCTGCTAATTATCACACATTTGTTGTTATATTTATTGTTACAAACGTTCAATTGGAATATAAATGAAGACGTCTAACACAGTTATACATCCGTATGAATTTCCTTTTCTAAGCACTCAAAGAATGATTTCACTGGGAATTGCAAATACATTTTGATCACCACATTAAGTGCAGAGGTCAAAGACCTGCTAATTAGCACACATTTGTACACAAATGTTTGTAGATATCCTCATTACAATTCAATAAAGTTGTTACAAAACCTCACTGGTTACATCACTTCACAGTGTCTCAATGGATAGGGTAGAGATGAGCGTGATACAAACGACAATCCCAACTGTTCCTGCACAATCATCATATATCTGATGGCTTATATTTTCATCCTTTTTTTTTTAACTCTTGTTTTGCAAACGTGCATCAGTTGAATAGTTGGAGCCCAATAAAAAGTTTCAGGCTTGCTTTTTTCACTGACTCCTGTTTTGAGCTTGTTGACCTACAGCTTCATTTTGATGAACTGACTGTAACAATATTTTTGATGACGTCGTGTTCAAGCTATTGAAGGTGGTCTACAAGCATCCGGTTTGAGGGCTGAATCAGCCTCACAAACTTCGCACTCAACTAATGTCGAGTGAGTTGAATCAGCGTCAAAGCTTGCACTCAACTAATTATGTCCCAACTATTATTCAACTGAGCCGAAATAACCGGTTATTTTACAAACTCATTCTTCTTTGTTGTTTTTTTGAATGCCTTTTAACATTCCAAGTTATGATGATGCTTTGTCCAAGGCATTGTAGCACGTGAAAAAAATGCAAAACAAGAAAAAGGATGTGCACTGTTGGGTTGTCTACAAATGCACAGACATAACCAACAATTTCGTCTTGGATCAACAATTCAATTGATGACAATATTACTACATCTAGTCCTCAGCTAAAAATCCTCAATTTTTCAAAAATGAATACAATATCCTTTCCTATAAGTACGAAGATGGTCATGGAGACCGATCTTCTTTGAAAAAAAATCCTCAACTACATCCTTTAAACATGAAGATGGCTAAAGAGCCCAGTCTTCACTTTTAAAATTCCTCCATTAATCATTCCTATGAACACAAAGATGGCTAAGGAGTCCAGTCTTCGCTTTTAAAATTCCTCCATTAATCATTCCTATGAACACGAAGATGGCTAAGGAGTCCAGTCTTCGCTTTTAAAAGTCCTCCATTAATCATTCCTATAAACACGAAGATGGCTAAAGAGTCCAGTCTTCGCTTTTGAAAAGTCCTAAGCTAAACATAGTAATGTCATCAATTAAATGTGTTTTCTCCGCAACTATTTAGTTGGTCTGCAAGTGCAAATGTTGATTAGTGTGCGCTGCATCACGAGCAGCGATATTTCCTTTGATGGACACGTTCATATGTTCCTTGAGTGTGACTTAATTATTGATTTTTACAAACGTTCAATCGGAATATAAATGAAGACGTCTAACACAGTTATACATCCGTATGAATTTCCTTTTCTAAGCACTCAAAGAATGATTTCACTGGAAATCGCAAACACATTTTGATCACCACATTAAGTGCAGAGGTCAAAGACCTGCTAATTATCACACATTTGTTGTTATATTTATTGTTACAAACGTTCAATTGGAATATAAATGAAGACGTCTAACACAGTTATACATCCGTATGAATTTCCTTTTCTAAGCACTCAAAGAATGATTTCACTGGGAATTGCAAATACATTTTGATCACCACATTAAGTGCAGAGGTCAAAGACCTGCTAATTAGCACACATTTGTACACAAATGTTTGTAGATATCCTCATTACAATTCAATAAAGTTGTTACAAAACCTCACTGGTTACATCACTTCACAGTGTCTCAATGGATAGGGTAGAGATGAGCGTGATACAAACGACAATCCCAACTGTTCCTGCACAATCATCATATATCTGATGGCTTATATTTTCATCCTTTTTTTTTTAACTCTTGTTTTGCAAACGTGCATCAGTTGAATAGTTGGAGCCCAATAAAAAGTTTCAGGCTTGCTTTTTTCACTGACTCCTGTTTTGAGCTTGTTGACCTACAGCTTCATTTTGATGAACTGACTGTAACAATATTTTTGATGACGTCGTGTTCAAGCTATTGAAGGTGGTCTACAAGCATCCGGTTTGAGGGCTGAATCAGCCTCACAAACTTCGCACTCAACTAATGTCGAGTGAGTTGAATCAGCGTCAAAGCTTGCACTCAACTAATTATGTCCCAACTATTATTCAACTGAGCCGAAATAACCGGTTATTTTACAAACTCATTCTTCTTTGTTGTTTTTTTGAATGCCTTTTAACATTCCAAGTTATGATGATGCTTTGTCCAAGGCATTGTAGCACGTGAAAAAAATGCAAAACAAGAAAAAGGATGTGCACTGTTGGGTTGTCTACAAATGCACAGACATAACCAACAATTTCGTCTTGGATCAACAATTCAATTGATGACAATATTACTACATCTAGTCCTCAGCTAAAAATCCTCAATTTTTCAAAAATGAATACAATATCCTTTCCTATAAGTACGAAGATGGTCATGGAGACCGATCTTCTTTGAAAAAAAATCCTCAACTACATCCTTTAAACATGAAGATGGCTAAAGAGCCCAGTCTTCACTTTTAAAATTCCTCCATTAATCATTCCTATGAACACAAAGATGGCTAAGGAGTCCAGTCTTCGCTTTTAAAATTCCTCCATTAATCATTCCTATGAACACGAAGATGGCTAAGGAGTCCAGTCTTCGCTTTTAAAAGTCCTCCATTAATCATTCCTATAAACACGAAGATGGCTAAAGAGTCCAGTCTTCGCTTTTGAAAAGTCCTAAGCTAAACATAGTAATGTCATCAATTAAATGTGTTTTCTCCGCAACTATTTAGTTGGTCTGCAAGTGCAAATGTTGATTAGTGTGCGCTGCATCACGAGCAGCGATATTTCCTTTGATGGACACGTTCATATGTTCCTTGAGTGTGACTTAATTATTGATTTTTACAAACGTTCAATCGGAATATAAATGAAGACGTCTAACACAGTTATACATCCGTATGAATTTCCTTTTCTAAGCACTCAAAGAATGATTTCACTGGAAATCGCAAACACATTTTGATCACCACATTAAGTGCAGAGGTCAAAGACCTGCTAATTATCACACATTTGTTGTTATATTTATTGTTACAAACGTTCAATTGGAATATAAATGAAGACGTCTAACACAGTTATACATCCGTATGAATTTCCTTTTCTAAGCACTCAAAGAATGATTTCACTGGGAATTGCAAATACATTTTGATCACCACATTAAGTGCAGAGGTCAAAGACCTGCTAATTAGCACACATTTGTACACAAATGTTTGTAGATATCCTCATTACAATTCAATAAAGTTGTTACAAAACCTCACTGGTTACATCACTTCACAGTGTCTCAATGGATAGGGTAGAGATGAGCGTGATACAAACGACAATCCCAACTGTTCCTGCACAATCATCATATATCTGATGGCTTATATTTTCATCCTTTTTTTTTTAACTCTTGTTTTGCAAACGTGCATCAGTTGAATAGTTGGAGCCCAATAAAAAGTTTCAGGCTTGCTTTTTTCACTGACTCCTGTTTTGAGCTTGTTGACCTACAGCTTCATTTTGATGAACTGACTGTAACAATATTTTTGATGACGTCGTGTTCAAGCTATTGAAGGTGGTCTACAAGCATCCGGTTTGAGGGCTGAATCAGCCTCACAAACTTCGCACTCAACTAATGTCGAGTGAGTTGAATCAGCGTCAAAGCTTGCACTCAACTAATTATGTCCCAACTATTATTCAACTGAGCCGAAATAACCGGTTATTTTACAAACTCATTCTTCTTTGTTGTTTTTTTGAATGCCTTTTAACATTCCAAGTTATGATGATGCTTTGTCCAAGGCATTGTAGCACGTGAAAAAAATGCAAAACAAGAAAAAGGATGTGCACTGTTGGGTTGTCTACAAATGCACAGACATAACCAACAATTTCGTCTTGGATCAACAATTCAATTGATGACAATATTACTACATCTAGTCCTCAGCTAAAAATCCTCAATTTTTCAAAAATGAATACAATATCCTTTCCTATAAGTACGAAGATGGTCATGGAGACCGATCTTCTTTGAAAAAAAATCCTCAACTACATCCTTTAAACATGAAGATGGCTAAAGAGCCCAGTCTTCACTTTTAAAATTCCTCCATTAATCATTCCTATGAACACAAAGATGGCTAAGGAGTCCAGTCTTCGCTTTTAAAATTCCTCCATTAATCATTCCTATGAACACGAAGATGGCTAAGGAGTCCAGTCTTCGCTTTTAAAAGTCCTCCATTAATCATTCCTATAAACACGAAGATGGCTAAAGAGTCCAGTCTTCGCTTTTGAAAAGTCCTAAGCTAAACATAGTAATGTCATCAATTAAATGTGTTTTCTCCGCAACTATTTAGTTGGTCTGCAAGTGCAAATGTTGATTAGTGTGCGCTGCATCACGAGCGGCGATATTTCCTTTGATGGACACGTTCATATGTTCCTTGAGTGTGACTTAATTATTGATTTTTACAAACGTTCAATCGGAATATAAATGAAGACGTCTAACACAGTTATACATCCGTATGAATTTCCTTTTCTAAGCACTCAAAGAATGATTTCACTGGGAATTGCAAATACATTTTGATCACCACATTAAGTGCAGAGGTCAAAGACCTGCTAATTAGCACACATTTGTACACAAATGTTTGTAGATATCCTCATTACAATTCAATAAAGTTGTTACAAAACCTCACTGGTTACATCACTTCACAGTGTCTCAATAGATAGGGTAGAGATGAGCGTGATACAAACGACAATCCCAACTGTTCCTGCACAATCATCATATATCTGATGGCTTATATTTTCATCCTTTTTTTTTTAACTCTTGTTTTGCAAACGTGCATCAGTTGAATAGTTGGAGCCCAATAAAAAGTTTCAGGCTTGCTTTTTTCACTGACTCCTGTTTTGAGCTTGTTGACCTACAGCTTCATTTTGATGAACTGACTGTAACAATATTTTTGATGACGTCGTGTTCAAGCTATTGAAGGTGGTCTACAAGCATCCGGTTTGAGGGCTGAATCAGCCTCACAAACTTCGCACTCAACTAATGTCGAGTGAGTTGAATCAGCGTCAAAGCTTGCACTCAACTAATTATGTCCCAACTATTATTCAACTGAGCCGAAATAACCGGTTATTTTACAAACTCATTCTTCTTTGTTGTTTTTTTGAATGCCTTTTAACATTCCAAGTTATGATGATGCTTTGTCCAAGGCATTGTAGCACGTGAAAAAAATGCAAAACAAGAAAAAGGATGTGCACTGTTGGGTTGTCTACAAATGCACAGACATAACCAACAATTTCGTCTTGGATCAACAATTCAATTGATGACAATATTACTACATCTAGTCCTCAGCTAAAAATCCTCAATTTTTCAAAAATGAATACAATATCCTTTCCTATAAGTACGAAGATGGTCATGGAGACCGATCTTCTTTGAAAAAAAATCCTCAACTACATCCTTTAAACATGAAGATGGCTAAAGAGCCCAGTCTTCACTTTTAAAATTCCTCCATTAATCATTCCTATGAACACAAAGATGGCTAAGGAGTCCAGTCTTCGCTTTTAAAATTCCTCCATTAATCATTCCTATGAACACGAAGATGGCTAAGGAGTCCAGTCTTCGCTTTTAAAAGTCCTCCATTAATCATTCCTATAAACACGAAGATGGCTAAAGAGTCCAGTCTTCGCTTTTGAAAAGTCCTAAGCTAAACATAGTAATGTCATCAATTAAATGTGTTTTCTCCGCAACTATTTAGTTGGTCTGCAAGTGCAAATGTTGATTAGTGTGCGCTGCATCACAAGCGGCGATATTTCCTTTGATGGACACGTTCATATGTTCCTTGAGTGTGACTTAATTATTGATTTTTACAAACGTTCAATCGGAATATAAATGAAGACGTCTAACACAGTTATACATCCGTATGAATTTCCTTTTCTAAGCACTCAAAGAATGATTTCACTGGGAATCGCAAACACATTTTGATCACCACATTAAGTGCAGAGGTCAAAGACCTGCTAATTATCACACATTTGTTGTTATATTTATTGTTACAAACGTTCAATTGGAATATAAATGAAGACGTCTAACACAGTTATACATCCGTATGAATTTCCTTTTCTAAGCACTCAAAGAATGATTTCACTGGGAATTGCAAATACATTTTGATCACCACATTAAGTGCAGAGGTCAAAGACCTGCTAATTAGCACACATTTGTACACAAATGTTTGTAGATATCCTCATTACAATTCAATAAAGTTGTTACAAAACCTCACTGGTTACATCACTTCACAGTGTCTCAATGGATAGGGTAGAGATGAGCGTGATACAAACGACAATCCCAACTGTTCCTGCACAATCATCATATATCTGATGGCTTATATTTTCATCCTTTTTTTTTTAACTCTTGTTTTGCAAACGTGCATCAGTTGAATAGTTGGAGCCCAATAAAAAGTTTCAGGCTTGCTTTTTTCACTGACTCCTGTTTTGAGCTTGTTGACCTACAGCTTCATTTTGATGAACTGACTGTAACAATATTTTTGATGACGTCGTGTTCAAGCTATTGAAGGTGGTCTACAAGCATCCGGTTTGAGGGCTGAATCAGCCTCACAAACTTCGCACTCAACTAATGTCGAGTGAGTTGAATCAGCGTCAAAGCTTGCACTCAACTAATTATGTCCCAACTATTATTCAACTGAGCCGAAATAACCGGTTATTTTACAAACTCATTCTTCTTTGTTGTTTTTTTGAATGCCTTTTAACATTCCAAGTTATGATGATGCTTTGTCCAAGGCATTGTAGCACGTGAAAAAAATGCAAAACAAGAAAAAGGATGTGCACTGTTGGGTTGTCTACAAATGCACAGACATAACCAACAATTTCGTCTTGGATCAACAATTCAATTGATGACAATATTACTACATCTAGTCCTCAGCTAAAAATCCTCAATTTTTCAAAAATGAATACAATATCCTTTCCTATAAGTACGAAGATGGTCATGGAGACCGATCTTCTTTGAAAAAAAATCCTCAACTACATCCTTTAAACATGAAGATGGCTAAAGAGCCCAGTCTTCACTTTTAAAATTCCTCCATTAATCATTCCTATGAACACAAAGATGGCTAAGGAGTCCAGTCTTCGCTTTTAAAATTCCTCCATTAATCATTCCTATGAACACGAAGATGGCTAAGGAGTCCAGTCTTCGCTTTTAAAAGTCCTCCATTAATCATTCCTATAAACACGAAGATGGCTAAAGAGTCCAGTCTTCGCTTTTGAAAAGTCCTAAGCTAAACATAGTAATGTCATCAATTAAATGTGTTTTCTCCGCAACTATTTAGTTGGTCTGCAAGTGCAAATGTTGATTAGTGTGCGCTGCATCACGAGCAGCGATATTTCCTTTGATGGACACGTTCATATGTTCCTTGAGAGTGACTTAATTATTGATTTTTACAAACGTTCAATCGGAATATAAATGAAGACGTCTAACACAGTTATACATCCGTATGAATTTCCTTTTCTAAGCACTCAAAGAATGATTTCACTGGAAATCGCAAACACATTTTGATCACCACATTAAGTGCAGAGGTCAAAGACCTGCTAATTATCACACATTTGTTGTTATATTTATTGTTACAAACGTTCAATTGGAATATAAATGAAGACGTCTAACACAGTTATACATCCGTATGAATTTCCTTTTCTAAGCACTCAAAGAATGATTTCACTGGGAATTGCAAATACATTTTGATCACCACATTAAGTGCAGAGGTCAAAGACCTGCTAATTAGCACACATTTGTACACAAATGTTTGTAGATATCCTCATTACAATTCAATAAAGTTGTTACAAAACCTCACTGGTTACATCACTTCACAGTGTCTCAATGGATAGGGTAGAGATGAGCGTGATACAAACGACAATCCCAACTGTTCCTGCACAATCATCATATATCTGATGGCTTATATTTTCATCCTTTTTTTTTTAACTCTTGTTTTGCAAACGTGCATCAGTTGAATAGTTGGAGCCCAATAAAAAGTTTCAGGCTTGCTTTTTTCACTGACTCCTGTTTTGAGCTTGTTGACCTACAGCTTCATTTTGATGAACTGACTGTAACAATATTTTTGATGACGTCGTGTTCAAGCTATTGAAGGTGGTCTACAAGCATCCGGTTTGAGGGCTGAATCAGCCTCACAAACTTCGCACTCAACTAATGTCGAGTGAGTTGAATCAGCGTCAAAGCTTGCACTCAACTAATTATGTCCCAACTATTATTCAACTGAGCCGAAATAACCGGTTATTTTACAAACTCATTCTTCTTTGTTGTTTTTTTGAATGCCTTTTAACATTCCAAGTTATGATGATGCTTTGTCCAAGGCATTGTAGCACGTGAAAAAAATGCAAAACAAGAAAAAGGATGTGCACTGTTGGGTTGTCTACAAATGCACAGACATAACCAACAATTTCGTCTTGGATCAACAATTCAATTGATGACAATATTACTACATCTAGTCCTCAGCTAAAAATCCTCAATTTTTCAAAAATGAATACAATATCCTTTCCTATAAGTACGAAGATGGTCATGGAGACCGATCTTCTTTGAAAAAAAATCCTCAACTACATCCTTTAAACATGAAGATGGCTAAAGAGCCCAGTCTTCACTTTTAAAATTCCTCCATTAATCATTCCTATGAACACAAAGATGGCTAAGGAGTCCAGTCTTCGCTTTTAAAATTCCTCCATTAATCATTCCTATGAACACGAAGATGGCTAAGGAGTCCAGTCTTCGCTTTTAAAAGTCCTCCATTAATCATTCCTATAAACACGAAGATGGCTAAAGAGTCCAGTCTTCGCTTTTGAAAAGTCCTAAGCTAAACATAGTAATGTCATCAATTAAATGTGTTTTCTCCGCAACTATTTAGTTGGTCTGCAAGTGCAAATGTTGATTAGTGTGCGCTGCATCACGAGCGGCGATATTTCCTTTGATGGACACGTTCATATGTTCCTTGAGTGTGACTTAATTATTGATTTTTACAAACGTTCAATCGGAATATAAATGAAGACGTCTAACACAGTTATACATCCGTATGAATTTCCTTTTCTAAGCACTCAAAGAATGATTTCACTGGGAATTGCAAATACATTTTGATCACCACATTAAGTGCAGAGGTCAAAGACCTGCTAATTAGCACACATTTGTACACAAATGTTTGTAGATATCCTCATTACAATTCAATAAAGTTGTTACAAAACCTCACTGGTTACATCACTTCACAGTGTCTCAATAGATAGGGTAGAGATGAGCGTGATACAAACGACAATCCCAACTGTTCCTGCACAATCATCATATATCTGATGGCTTATATTTTCATCCTTTTTTTTTTAACTCTTGTTTTGCAAACGTGCATCAGTTGAATAGTTGGAGCCCAATAAAAAGTTTCAGGCTTGCTTTTTTCACTGACTCCTGTTTTGAGCTTGTTGACCTACAGCTTCATTTTGATGAACTGACTGTAACAATATTTTTGATGACGTCGTGTTCAAGCTATTGAAGGTGGTCTACAAGCATCCGGTTTGAGGGCTGAATCAGCCTCACAAACTTCGCACTCAACTAATGTCGAGTGAGTTGAATCAGCGTCAAAGCTTGCACTCAACTAATTATGTCCCAACTATTATTCAACTGAGCCGAAATAACCGGTTATTTTACAAACTCATTCTTCTTTGTTGTTTTTTTGAATGCCTTTTAACATTCCAAGTTATGATGATGCTTTGTCCAAGGCATTGTAGCACGTGAAAAAAATGCAAAACAAGAAAAAGGATGTGCACTGTTGGGTTGTCTACAAATGCACAGACATAACCAACAATTTCGTCTTGGATCAACAATTCAATTGATGACAATATTACTACATCTAGTCCTCAGCTAAAAATCCTCAATTTTTCAAAAATGAATACAATATCCTTTCCTATAAGTACGAAGATGGTCATGGAGACCGATCTTCTTTGAAAAAAAATCCTCAACTACATCCTTTAAACATGAAGATGGCTAAAGAGCCCAGTCTTCACTTTTAAAATTCCTCCATTAATCATTCCTATGAACACAAAGATGGCTAAGGAGTCCAGTCTTCGCTTTTAAAATTCCTCCATTAATCATTCCTATGAACACGAAGATGGCTAAGGAGTCCAGTCTTCGCTTTTAAAAGTCCTCCATTAATCATTCCTATAAACACGAAGATGGCTAAAGAGTCCAGTCTTCGCTTTTGAAAAGTCCTAAGCTAAACATAGTAATGTCATCAATTAAATGTGTTTTCTCCGCAACTATTTAGTTGGTCTGCAAGTGCAAATGTTGATTAGTGTGCGCTGCATCACGAGCGGCGATATTTCCTTTGATGGACACGTTCATATGTTCCTTGAGTGTGACTTAATTATTGATTTTTACAAACGTTCAATCGGAATATAAATGAAGACGTCTAACACAGTTATACATCCGTATGAATTTCCTTTTCTAAGCACTCAAAGAATGATTTCACTGGGAATCGCAAACACATTTTGATCACCACATTAAGTGCAGAGGTCAAAGACCTGCTAATTATCACACATTTGTTGTTATATTTATTGTTACAAACGTTCAATTGGAATATAAATGAAGACGTCTAACACAGTTATACATCCGTATGAATTTCCTTTTCTAAGCACTCAAAGAATGATTTCACTGGGAATTGCAAATACATTTTGATCACCACATTAAGTGCAGAGGTCAAAGACCTGCTAATTAGCACACATTTGTACACAAATGTTTGTAGATATCCTCATTACAATTCAATAAAGTTGTTACAAAACCTCACTGGTTACATCACTTCACAGTGTCTCAATGGATAGGGTAGAGATGAGCGTGATACAAACGACAATCCCAACTGTTCCTGCACAATCATCATATATCTGATGGCTTATATTTTCATCCTTTTTTTTTTAACTCTTGTTTTGCAAACGTGCATCAGTTGAATAGTTGGAGCCCAATAAAAAGTTTCAGGCTTGCTTTTTTCACTGACTCCTGTTTTGAGCTTGTTGACCTACAGCTTCATTTTGATGAACTGACTGTAACAATATTTTTGATGACGTCGTGTTCAAGCTATTGAAGGTGGTCTACAAGCATCCGGTTTGAGGGCTGAATCAGCCTCACAAACTTCGCACTCAACTAATGTCGAGTGAGTTGAATCAGCGTCAAAGCTTGCACTCAACTAATTATGTCCCAACTATTATTCAACTGAGCCGAAATAACCGGTTATTTTACAAACTCATTCTTCTTTGTTGTTTTTTTGAATGCCTTTTAACATTCCAAGTTATGATGATGCTTTGTCCAAGGCATTGTAGCACGTGAAAAAAATGCAAAACAAGAAAAAGGATGTGCACTGTTGGGTTGTCTACAAATGCACAGACATAACCAACAATTTCGTCTTGGATCAACAATTCAATTGATGACAATATTACTACATCTAGTCCTCAGCTAAAAATCCTCAATTTTTCAAAAATGAATACAATATCCTTTCCTATAAGTACGAAGATGGTCATGGAGACCGATCTTCTTTGAAAAAAAATCCTCAACTACATCCTTTAAACATGAAGATGGCTAAAGAGCCCAGTCTTCACTTTTAAAATTCCTCCATTAATCATTCCTATGAACACAAAGATGGCTAAGGAGTCCAGTCTTCGCTTTTAAAATTCCTCCATTAATCATTCCTATGAACACGAAGATGGCTAAGGAGTCCAGTCTTCGCTTTTAAAAGTCCTCCATTAATCATTCCTATAAACACGAAGATGGCTAAAGAGTCCAGTCTTCGCTTTTGAAAAGTCCTAAGCTAAACATAGTAATGTCATCAATTAAATGTGTTTTCTCCGCAACTATTTAGTTGGTCTGCAAGTGCAAATGTTGATTAGTGTGCGCTGCATCACGAGCGGCGATATTTCCTTTGATGGACACGTTCATATGTTCCTTGAGTGTGACTTAATTATTGATTTTTACAAACGTTCAATCGGAATATAAATGAAGACGTCTAACACAGTTATACATCCGTATGAATTTCCTTTTCTAAGCACTCAAAGAATGATTTCACTGGGAATCGCAAACACATTTTGATCACCACATTAAGTGCAGAGGTCAAAGACCTGCTAATTATCACACATTTGTTGTTATATTTATTGTTACAAACGTTCAATTGGAATATAAATGAAGACGTCTAACACAGTTATACATCCGTATGAATTTCCTTTTCTAAGCACTCAAAGAATGATTTCACTGGGAATTGCAAATACATCTAGATCACCAGATTAAGTGTAGAGTCTCAATGAATGAGAGATGAGTGTGATACAAATGACAATCCCAAATGTTCCTGCACAATTATATACATGTAATGGATTAAATCTTTTTTTTTTACATTTGTTTTGCGAATGTGCATCAGTTGAATATCTGGAGCCAAATAAATAGATGCATCATGAGCGGCAACATTTCCTTTGGTGGAAACGTTCATACTGATTGTTCATTGAATGGGTTAGGGTTAGGATTTTTTGCATGCAATTGTATCACATGGAATAGTAGATTTTTGTTTTCACATTAACTCCCAACATGAAAATATAATGCACATTTTTCCACACCTTAGAAATGAAACATTTTAATAGTATTCAAGTCAACTTAATATGTCATTATATTGCACATAATCACAAGAAACCATAAATGTTTTTTTTCACACTATCACACACTGAAGAATTGAAACAGTTTATGTAGTTAAAGATCTACATGAAGTCAAGTCAACTTGTTTATGCAATAGTACATATCACTGTGAATTGGAGATCCTTTTTTTTTTGTCCAATTAAGTACTGGGGTGTTAAGACCATGCACATTAACACATAGTTGCTACAATAGTAACTTTAATCATCCCAATCTCCAGTAACTTGAATCATCCCAATCTCCAAGTGGCAAAGTGAAAGTTGATGGTGATTCACAACTTTTCATTTTTGTGTTTGAATTCCATATTTAGAATACATTACTATTGAATTAATCCAAATGACAAAGAATCCAATTCCATTATTTGTTGAAATATATTTACATTTATACAGTTGGAATTATTTCAGAGCAATGCAGTTTTTCTGAAAAATTTAATAGGAACATCCACATATTTTAACTGAAATTAAAATGGCATATCACTAAGTTTAACAAATGAAAATTCAGTTTACTTTCATAACTAGACACTACTAAAACAAATACAATACAGATTTCTTTAACTAGACAGGTGAACTTACAAGTTGTGTGTGAAGTGTTTGTGAAGTAATTACTGACATCATAATATACAAAACAAATACAGGAACCATGCATACATATACAACTAATGCAGGATATTTAAAGTATCATGCACATACAACATACAACTAATGCAGGATATTTAAATTATCACGCACATACAACATAAAACTAATGCAGGATATTTAAAGTAACATACACAAACAACATACAACTAATGCAGGATCATCACTTTACAAAAAAATAAATGCTGTGAAGTATAAGAATATTTCTTACCTTATTCTTAATATGGCTCAATTTGAAGAAATGGCAGACGAACTTAAGATAAAACATGTTGATCATTTGTAGATCGGTAGAATCTTTTCACAGTGAGAGAGACGTTTAATGTTCCTTCAGTAGCCTTGAAATGTTCATCCTTTTTCCTTGACCTCATGTTTAATTGACCATTTAGTCTATAAGTGAGATAAGAAAAATGCACTGTTTAACAAATACATCACATTTAAATGCATAACCTTTAAATGCAATATTGATAAAATTTCTTTTCATTCAAGAAGAGCTTTTTCTGTCTCAGACCTAATGTTTAAAAAGAATGTGTTTTTTAGTGATGGTCATTTTGTTTTCAAATAATAGTCATACTATCTCACTGTGTGATGTAAAAATAGAAAAGGTTTATGAGACTTCATGGTATTTTAATGTCAATTTTTTTATGTATCTCTCTTTGATAGGAGGTATAGTGGCTGAGCGGTAACACACTTAGCTTATAAAGTTGATGTCCCAGGTTTGAATCCTGATATTTTAAATTTTGGGACCTTTGGGTACGTCAAGATTCTACCCAACTCTAATGGGTACCTGACATTAGTTGGGGAAAGTTAAGGCGGTTGGTTGTTGAGCTGGCCACATGACACCCTGGTTAACTGTGGGCCACAAAACATGACCTTTACATCATCCTTCCTATAGATCGCAAGGTCTGAAAGGGGAACATTTTTTTAAATAAGAAAATCACATTCAACTTTTCATTTGGCTATATACATAAATGTGCCACGAAGAATGAAGCAAATTGCTTATTTTAAATTTTTAGGAAGTAATGCAGTCTAATGTGAGTTCATTAATTTGTGTTTTTAACCCAACAGCTCCATCTTTTAGGTTTTGAAATGCTATCCAATTAAACAAAAGGAGGTAACTAATTTTTTTTTAAAATAATAATTAAATAAATAAATAAATAAGTAAATAATACAAACAAAATAAATAAATTACATAAATAGAAAAATATAGCTAGTTTTAAAATACTTCAAATATCAAAAGTACAAGTACACATTTTAAAAATATCTAATTTCACAAGTAGGCCTTATAAGCTACCCTATCTAGACTTTTATTTAAAATATTTTTAGAAAAACAAAAGACTATACAGATCTGGCTTAAGTTTTGTGTTTCGGTTCTAAACTAGCTCTTATTGTCTGAAAGTTTAAGAAACTATTGCTAGGGTCCTAAAAAAATACATCAGAATTAGGCTCCTATTGTAAAAACAATGCATCTTAAAGCAAAAGCTCTTGGGTTATAGTGTAAAAAAATATTTATTACCTTGATATGTAGATCACTAGATAAACTTTATGACAATAAAGTTGACAGTGGGGAATCAAGGCATCAGTGAAGAATCAGTGCACAATGATTGAGCCACTAACCTCCAGATCAGTAGCATGTAGAGTCTGTCTTTAAAAAAAAAAAACTTGAATGTTGAAGCAAATTTACAAATTGAAAGAAAAATGTCAATCTTAAAAAAAAAAAAAAAAAAAAAAGGAAACAGTAATAGCCCTTGCCCAAGTGTATTAATATATATATATATACTAGATATATTTTACCAGCGACCCGCGGGTCTTTATTTGCTTATTACTGTCGATATAGTGTTTTTAAAACATTTAAACGAAATAATAATGTAATAAATAAAGCGAATGTGTAAATGTAAAAATAGTATGAATGAAGCCATCAAATCAAAATAGCTAATCTACTTAAATCCATTTTTTCAAATTAAAACATTTGCTTGTAGGCCTACAATATATTTGATTAAAATTTGAAATGAATAGACTTAATTTTGTATGTTCATGTGTTAAAGTATAAAGTAGATCTTGAGGTAGACAAAGATCTAGATCTAGACTAATCTAGAGTTAAAAATTGGCTTTTATAGAGTTCATTCTGTGCTGCGCATGCGTGAACTTTTTTCATGAATGAATATAGGCCTATCTCAACACGGCTACGCAGCTTTAGCGAACAGCGAACGAATGTATTAAAAAAATGTAAATGTTACTTTGATTAAAATATGAAATGAATGGACTATAATTAGTATGTTCATGTGTTAAAGCATAAAACTATCTTTGCAAAAAAAAGTTTTATCATCTTAGAGTTCAATAAGAGTTTTAGACCTAGGCATAGACTATAACGAACTAATGTAAAAATGATTTTGTAACACAAATTTGAAGGTTAATTTTATTAAATAATGAAATAAATAAACTATATTTTGTATTTTCATGTGTCAAAAAAAAAAAATAAGTGCAAAGTTTAGTTCTAAAAATTAGATCTAGATCTAAATCCTTTCGTTCTTTTCTCATGTCAACATTGTAAACATCGCCTAGATCCATAAAATACTATAGCTGTAATAGAGCTGGTCTTTTTTTTTTTTTTTTTTGATGGTCTTAAGTTTGTTTTAGGGCCACAATACATACACTACGGTCTAAGTTGGTACCCAAGGAACATTTCTGCCAAGTTTTATCAAGTTTTTATTTCTATACTGGAACATACATACATACATACGCCAAACATTCTGCTTTATATAATATATATATATATATATTAATAAAATATCAACCTTACAAATCAGAAGGTAAGTTATTATAAAAATGTATGCACCATTCAAACAGTAAATGTGAAGCAGCTCTTGTGTGGTTGCAACTACACCACCTAATTAAAAGTTCACATTTTGGTCCTAATTTGTTAACTTAAGAAGAAAACATGTAGCTTATAAACCTAAAACTAGAGCAATGTTTGAAAATTTGCTGGTCAAACAACCCATGGTTAACCAATGGCCATAGAAACAGTTGAGCTTGACACTATCTGACCCATGATCACTTGGTCTGAAACGAGTACTCTAAAACTAGTACTCTAAAACTAACATTTTATGTTTTTATAACAGATTTGTATATGCTTTTAAAATTATTTTTTTTTTTACTTTGCTTTAAGATATTTGACTGGTACACTAGAATTCAACTCACCTATTGTTCTTAGAGAATTAACTAAGTAACCTTGGACACAAACTTGATCTCCTTGGCCTGACATATCCAGACTCATGACAGTAAAGTGGGTCACTACCAATGCAAGAAAGGTGTACACTCTGTTTGGCAGAGTGACTTGGCAATGAAGACTTGTGTATCATAGGGGTGCACTGCTGATAGCTGATACACTGAAAACAGTTTGTGATTACATAATCTTATTTGATTGACCTAAATGTGGTAAATTAATAAATGCCTTTTAATATTATATTAGTTATGATGATGCATTGTCCAAGGCTAAGTAATGCATCAAATAACAAAGATAGTTATCTAACAAAATAAATACCTATAGCTTTTAATATTTTCTGCTTTTGTAAAATTTGTTTGGTGAATGAAAATAAAGCTTTGTACTCACTGTGTAGCCATCTTCATAGTCTTGAGAAATGAACCAGACAGACCATTAGACATTTGTTGATATGCAGTTCAGGGTTATGCTAACCAAATCTAAGGCTTGACCAAAACACAGAAAATAGTTCAGAATAATGTTTAAAAAATTTGAATAAATTGTTTCAGAATTAACTGTTGAAGAAAAAAAATGTCTTACTTTGGCTTTGAAAGCTTTAATTCATACAAATGCCAAAGAGAAAACTGTAATCATCTGATAGCAGATTACCAAGGAATAGTAGTTGCTTGGATAGGATGACAAATTGGTACTGTTGGCAACAGAATGTTTGCTTGTTAAGATTCTGAAATATGGAAACATCATATACTGAATTAGAATCTCTCTTAAAATACACTATCTCATGATATTAAAATAACATTGTTATATAATAATAGTAAAATAATATATTTAATTTAATTTCCATTATCTTTTTTGTAAAATGTGATTTGAATGAAATTAAAACTTTGTACTCACAGTGTAGCCATCTTCATAGTGTTAAGAGATGAACCAGACAAACCATCAAACATTTGTTGATATGTAGTACAGGAATATGCTAAGCAAATCTGAAGCTTGACCAAAAACACAGAAAAATGTATAACAAGTTATTTTTAACATGCAATGATAAATTATTTTAGAATTAGCAGTTAAAGAAAAGAAAAACTTAAGTCTTACTTTGGCTTTGAAAGCTTTAATTCATAAAAATGCCAAAGAGATAACTGTCATCTGATAGCAGATTACCAAGGAATATTTGTTGCTTGGATGACAAATTGGTACTGTTGGCAGCAGAGAATGTGCACTTGTTAAGCTGATTAAATATGGAAACTTGAACTACAATATCTCTTAAATACACTATCTCATGATATTTAAAATAACATTGTTTCTATGAAAACAATAGTTAAGCCTATAAGTATTGCATGGTTTGACTATGTTAAATAAGATATGAAGGAAAAATACTTGCCCTATAATTAGACTTCCCATGATGTTTACTTCTAGATTTAATTTCTTCATTCATATATTTACCTGACCTGTCTGTTTACAGCTTTGGCTTTTATCTTCCAGGCTAGTAGTTGATTAGTAATCAATACTCAACATCTTGAACTGATTAAAAAAACAACTACAAGGTAAATAAATAATTGTATAATTACACATTAAGATGCAATTATTATCATTTGAATTCAACCAGATATCAAGTAGCTGAGCATTTAAACAAATAAATGGCATCTAATAGAAAATTGCTATTCAAAAGTCTTAGTGAAGATACTGGGATTTTGACTAAGCTTCATAATGAGATAATCCCCAATTGGATCTAGCTCTTTAAATGTTAAAGTGAAGAAAATTTATTAAAGTTGTTTTGTATACATTTGAAACTAATTACCATAAGGCTAAGAGATAACAGAAAACAAATATTCTTAAATTGTTAGGAAAATATTTAAAACATTTTCAATTAGCATGCAATAAAAAAAAGAAAAAAAAAAGAAAAATGCAATTAAAATATACAAATACATAGAAAAAAAAATATACTTGCTTTGATAGGTCTGTAGTAAGAAACTGGTTCTTATTTAACATACATAAAAAGAAATGAATTAAATTAAAGTAGTTAAATGTAACATTGGAAAGAACCACTTGCCTTAAAAAGAGAAATATGGTACAAGCTTGCTACAATTCTGATTATAGGTGCTTTTTATTTCTCAGATGTCTCTTAGTCATAGTTCTCATAATCTAGATCCCATTTCTAGATCACTTGGCTGTAAACTGCATTTGGAACTGAAAATGTTATAAAATATGAGAATATGGATGTTATGACTGCAAAGAGAAAGAGTTTATTTTGAAGATATTGACTTTATTACCAAGTTAGTAAGGCTAAACCTGAGTTTACCTATCTCATAAATAATACATCAATCATAATCAGGCTTTTCTAATATGCATATATTTAAAACTAGTTTCCAAAAACTAAGATAACAGAAAAATATACAAAGTGTTATGTTAATATTAAAAACAAGTTTAATTAGCATGCAGTACAAAGTCAAAAAAACTATACTTACTGTGCTGCTCAATATCTATATATACCAACTGCCTGCCTATTCTTTATTAAGCAAGCATCAAAAGAAACTTAAGTCTAAATTACATAAATTATAGCATTTGAAGCAATGTCTTTGGAAAAAAAAAACTTGATCATCTTATCTTCACTACTTTCCATCACAACACCCTCACCTGTTCCTTTGTTGAACTGCTGGGGCACCACACACAATCTGTCAACTGTCCTTCACTTCGCTCACAAGGCTGTACACCTTAATATCTCGTTCTGAACATTTTTAATGTGATATGAAGCTTGTGTTGAAACTTTGGCTGCTAACAAAAAAAAGTTTGAATTCATTATTTCGAGATGCACATCAAGCATTATGAAATTCAACCATTGTTATGCATATATTTTTAATTACAAAATGTTCTATAAAATTAGAAAATTATTCTTTAAATGTTATATAAACATTAAAAATATATTCTCAAATTGCATGCAAAAAAAAAAAAAAAGAACATAACTGAAACATTAAAAAAAAAATACAAAAAAAAAACAACTTGCTAGATCAGTAGTTCCACAGCTTTCCTGTTCCTAATTAGCATACTTCAAATGAAACAATGAATTTAAATGAAAAATGCCTAAATCACAATGAATGGATTACTTGCCTTAAATAACACTTTGTAGCATAACACTTTACACATGTTTTAACTTCTGACCAGTTCCTCACAAGTGATGGTTATAATCATCTGATAACTAGACATTGATCTGAAAATGTTCACAAATTTAATTATGATAATGAATATATAAAACATTGGACTATGAAATCAGAGTTGTTAAGTTTTTTTGAAGATAAAATTTCAACTTAACTATTAAAAATAGATCTATAAAAACTATATGAAGCTTAATGAGTTATTAATTAACATAATTATTCTTTAAATAACTTCAATTAAAAACATGCTCAATTTGCATGCAATAACACAAAGATAAAGCAACAAACAAAAAAAGAATGAAACTTACAGATATTTGCTTTGCTAAATCAGTGGTTTAATAGCTTGCCCTTGCTTATTAGGAAAATTTTATGACAATGACATTAAATTCAAAATTGTTAAATTCTACCTTTGTCAATGACTACTTGCCTTAAAGAATGCCGGCATCCTTGATACACCAATTTTTTTAGCGTTTTTATTTACTGTCTGCTTCTCAGAGGCAATAATTTCTAGCAATCTGTATGATGTTCCCTTTTTATATTACAAAGAAGAGATCTGTGTTTTGATCTGAAAAGAAAAGTTAAAAACTATTCATTACAACACTCCTGTTTAAAATATAATTGGTTGCTAAATTTTTTAAACACTATTATTATAGCTTTTATATAGCGCTACTTTCATGCATATAGCATGCTCAGAGTGCTTTGGTCCAATCTTATTTGTTGACCAGTGGGGGGGGGGGGGGGTATCTAGGAATTGGTTTTCCGTGCTGCCTTAGGCGCTCAGTAAGCGCAACTCTGCCCGAGTCGGGTGTCGAACTTCGAGCCCCCTTCTAAGTAGCCAAGACAAGACAAGGTCAAGCACACTTAGTCTCTCGACCACGCTTCCCACTAGATCTAAGTTATATTTCTAGCATAATAAGGCACCATCTTTAATACAAAGGACTGTGAAGGTTATGGATAAGCAGACAGTCTTTAATACAAAGATTATGGATGAATAACACCATCTTTAATACAAAGATTATGGATGAGTGACACCATCTTTAAAACAAAGATTATTATGGATGAGTGACACCATCTTTAATACAAAAATTATGGATGAGTGACACCATCTTTAATACAAAGATTATGGATGAGTAACACCATCTTTAATACAAAGATTATGGATAAGTAGGCCTGCAGTATTTCACATGGCTATGCAGACCAAGTCGTCAATGCATATTTCGACACAAATGAACAACTTAAGACCTAAAATCTAAACTAAGTAACTAGTTATGTTATTAAGGCAGCATTTTCTTTTCACAAATATGATAAGTACAAAGTAAGACTAGGCCTAGGATACACTTGATGCAGGTAACAATAACACAACAGTAGTTAGATGTTTACTAGATCTAGAATTCTCTCTCTCTCTCTCTCTCTCTCTCTCTCTCTCTATATATATATATATATATATATATATATATATATATATATATAAAGTAAAGTTCCCCTTTTAGACCTTGTGGTCTATAGGGCAGAAGATGTAAAGGTCATCTGATTCTGTGGCCTACGGTTAACGAGGGTGTCATGTGGCCAGCACAACGACCAACCGCCTTTACTTTTCCCAACTAATGTCAGGTACCCATTAGAGCTGGGTGGACTCAGAGGTGCCCAAGGATCCCGATATAAAAATCCCAGCCTTCACCGGGATTCAAACCCGGGACCCCAGGTTCAGAAGGCAAGCGCTTTACGGCTCAGCCGCTGCGCCTCCATATATATAATATACTATATATATAGATCTTTAGCCTAGAAATATATAGTAATAAATATGTAGATCTAGGCTTATAGACCACTAGAATCTCAATCTAGATTAGAGCTAGATCTATCTAGACTTCTAGATACTAAGAGTCTCTAGATCTAGATACAGATGAGCCGGTTATCGTTATCGTGACGTAAGCAAATTTACTTTATCTAAAAGGCCTATATTCCCTATAAGAGTGAATAGTCTATATCTATAATCCATATTATAGTCTATAGCCTATGCATCTCTAGAATCTAGACATAAATTAATCATGTTATAAAAGTTATTTAATCTTTGACAGAATTACCATAAAGTTGATAAAGAGTTAGTTGCCAAAGCAAGTAAATATTGACTAGATAATAAGATGGCATTACTAAATTTAAATTAGATCTAGAAGACACTGCAAACATACCTGGAACCGAAGATTAGACACAAGGGACATAACGAGATAGGCAATAGATAGGATTAGCCTCATAGGAGCGTCCCATTTCATTTGAATGCTGGCAACACACTGAGCTCTATTCACTTCGACCGCATGTGACCAATAGGCTTCTGTGTCAAAACTTGACCGAGATTAGGTCTAATAGATTGGGATTGGCCAGTTTATCCGAGACATGTGCATTTGTTACATCCGGAACTAGATAGACCCACACTTCGACGTTTAGTTGCTATGACACAATAGATCGCTTAAATTACTCTGACCCGTGACCCCTCAATACACATACACACAATATACTAACCAGTGGTCGGCAAACTCGTCATCCAAAAGAGAGCAATATAAACAATACAAAATTGAAGTTTGATCAGAGTTAGTAGCCCTGGAGACACTTTTATTTGAAATAATTAGGATTTAAAGTACAATACTCGCGACTACCGTTACCTTTGTCTTAGGTTGGCGGGCCTACATCAAATTAAACTTAGTATTATACCAGGGCCGGATTTACCTATAGGCAACACATGTTAGAACTATAACTTCCTCACAAGCTACGGTCTGCGGGCAATTTCTGTGCACGGACCAAAGGTTTGGAACTCACTCCCCATTGATCTCAGACAGACATGCTACACTAAATTCAAGAAGAACATTAATAAGACATATCTGTTTAAAACTTTTTATTTAGATTAGTTTGTGTCATTTTAGCTCTCCTGTTAATGTTTGTAATGGCCTTGAGCCTACATTTTTTGTTTGTTAACTGCTCGAGTCGGGTGTCGAACCTCGAGCCCCTTTTATAGGTAGCCAAGCAAAGTTAAGTTCAAGCGTTCTTAGTCTCTCGACCCGGCGCCTTCGACATAGGTCACGGAGGTCACGCTCGACCACGCTTCCCAGATGTGCCGACAAATTCGATGGTTAAATTACACAAAGGATTGCGTAATAACATGTCCTTTTTTTTCACTAAATTATTATGTTTGTTTGTAAAATGTTTTACATGTTTCGGATGTTCATTCAGAGTTGAAGATAATTTACTTCCTAGTCCAAACCGTCCTCAGGACGACGGGATAGGGGAGTGGGTTTGAACCCGGGACCATCGCGAACGACAGTCCAGCGCGCATACCGCACGACCATCCTCGTAAATAATCCCCCATCGTAAATAATTAATAACCATTCCATCAAATATTGACTATGTTTATGACGTTGTTGATCTTTTTTAAATTAGCATTACATGTTCGTAATAAAAATAAAAGAGCTGTCATCTACAGATCGTTCGTTATCTCTGCACAGTGAATAGTGAATAATAAGATGTTTTTTTTTAATCGGTAAAAATTGAAGCTTAAAATGTTTCTCTCTATAACCAACGAACTTTGTCATAGAGCAGAATATCTGCATCATAGATACACACACACTCTCTCTCGCTCTACTTCAATTAAAAATTCTTAAAATGTGCGAAGATAAAGATCACTAGATAAAATTCAAGTAGGCCTACTTTACGAATTTCGGGAATTGTTTGCGCACTTAGTGATTCCTAATTAAAAAATCTCGTGATATATTTTTTTCTTTCAAAATTGAGACAAATCACAGACCTATAGGCCTTTATATTAACACCAATTTCTTCCACCTTTCTACTGTTGAAATCTAAACTCTTATTTTCCTAATGAAATTATTTTTTTTAAGCACTTAGTTATAAAATTTGCTAAATCTACCTCACGTATTATTCATTCAATTGGAAATTAATCCCAAAATTATTCTATTATATATGAGTATTGTGTATTGGAATGATTGCATGCCAAATGCAATCTTTAAATTAAGCGTAATGAAGGATGGCGTAACAGAGACCCACCCCCTCCCCCATGCGCTATAAAGATCAAATGAGGCGCTATTTTGATCGAGGTGACAGAGAAAAACAACTGCCAGAAAAGAATACATTTGATTAGAGTAGCACAATGATCAAAATCACTCAGAAGGTTACAAAGTAAAGTAGCAATACTACATGACACTAGCTGTACCATAATTTACAAACACGAAAGGTCATCTGTCTTCATCGAGAAGTCCATACAAGTCTAACTTTTAAAACGCTGGTTGTGAAGTCAATAGAAGTCTAATTTATAAAACGCTGGTTGTGAAGTCTATAGAAGTCTAACTTCTAAAGCGCTGGTTGTTAGGGTGTATGTGTTCCGTGTGTGAATGGTGTTCGCATTTGCATCTATATTGTTATTGTTACAGTAGTTAATGAGGTGGTCAAAGACAAAGACAGTTCTAGACAAACAATTTCCATTTGATTGGATCAATAAAAATTATCTAGTCTTAAAGTTTTCTGAAAACAAAATAAAATACTCAGAAAGACAGCAGGGTAAAGCACATTACTTGTTCCACGTGCTAGGACAAATGTGTACAAGTGCTCCTTCTTCAATGGTGCTATTAGAGCATGGAATGGGTTGTCTGAATCAGCCAGGAAAAGCAATGACTTGGAAAATACTAAATCACTAATTAACTAGATAACTGGATTCTCAAAGGCCGCAATTTTCCTTTGAAGTAACGTCTGTAATTCATCAGATAAGACAGGCGCAGTCGACGAAAAAAAAAAAGAACGTAGGCCTCAGAGAACCTGCTTTTTATGCATAAGTTGTGGCAAAATATGCAGGTCGCAACTGGGTCTGCTTTGCCACGTTAAATGGGGCATTCATCTTTAGTCACACAATCTTCGGAATCAAAGGCAAAGAGATGAGTATGTATAAAGTTACTATGAAGCAAGCAGCTGGTGATATCGTATGATGTAACCTTTTCTCACTGCTCGCTGCCACAACCGTGACCTCCGTGACCCCACAACACACCTGACCAGAGATTGATGTGCTGTTAATGAACAGATGCCCACTGTTGCAATAGGCCTACTTATCCATTCTCGCCCCATCTCTTCATTTGTATGTGTTGGAAAAAAAGAAGGTGCGAGTCAACACCTACGAAATAGAGACGGAGGTCGGTCTGCACGACTGGTTTAAAGTCCCCGAGATTGTGGGCGCCTAGCTGGATCTCAGAATTCAGGGTCAGGTCTAAACTTGTATCAACTACATGTTATAATAATGGGGAAATGAACAAAAGTAAAACAAGTAGAAAATCGTTAGAAAGCATAATTAGACTTTTTTTTTAAAACTGAATTTGTGAAACTACTCAATGAAAGCAAACATGCTTTCTCTCCCTTGTTTTTAGTACCGGTATTATAAAAAGTATCCTTTCAGACCTCACCATTTGTAGGTCAGATGATGTAAAGGCCATTGTTTTTAGGGCCGGATTTAAGTGAGATCATGCCGGGCTACAGCCTCTATAAAAAAAAAGAAAAATATTACCGAATTATGACGGGTCTGAACTTTTTTTTTTTGGTCAAACATTCTATTTGTATTTTAGCCACCACAATCTTAAGTCGGTTGGCAACATTGTCGTGATTAACAAGTGCCCGCTTGTTGCATGCTCATGAGTCTTTCATAATAATAATAATATGTAAATGTAGCTCCGGATTTAAGTACCGCTATTGTTATTCATAATAATCATATAAGTCTTTTTAAAGCTTTTCGAAAAAGTGTATGGGACAAAATCCTGCCCCGGGGCCTGGACGCATTTTAATCCGGCCCTGTCTGTTTAAAAAGCCAACGCTTAACGATAGTGTCATGTGGCCAGCACAACGACCAACCTCCTTTACCCCGCCCCATTAATGCCAGGTACCCATTAGAGTTGTGTAGACACAGGCGTCATAATTATCACGAAATACCAGTCTTCAGAAATTCTTGCTGAGAACCATAGGAAGCTAAGTGCTTCACCACACAGGTACTTATCCCTCCTCCCCTTTGGAGTTTTTAGAGCGGATAAAACAAAATGGAGCTGGGGTTGTAGCTCATAGTGCACCCACCCACGTTCCCCTGTGTCGACCAACTGACATTTATACTGTTACGAAGTGTCCAGTTCGGTTGACCCATCGAACAGTTCCGTCTTAGTCTTACAGGTCTTCCCGCGCCACAGACGTCTGCCAGTCTACCATCACAACCGTCTATGAAGTAATCTTCTATGCTTGAGATTTTTTTTTTCTGGTTGCGCTACATCGAAGAAGGCGTAAGTCACGGAGAGTTCATAAGGCTGTCTTTCCACAGCCAACGTGATATGACACGGAGGTCACGGTCTTTCCCGGGCGGGTCCTTCGCGATCAGTGCAGAAGTCGGCTCAGTGCAAAACATCGTGATTTAATATAGACCACGGCGACTCGTGCCAATAAGTTAATGGTCTTACCCAGTGCTTTTTATTTTTGTAAAAAGAAACTAGATGCCGGCACTCAGTGATGGATTGCCTTACTTTTAACTATTTATAAATTAATAATAAACGTTAAAATACAAGAAAAGCAATTTTTTGCCCACATTGAAAAAGGTGCCGGTACGCCGTAGCGGTGCGTACCGTCAAAAGAAAAGTAATGGTCATACCATATCGCCCCCTTTCCCAAAATAAACTATTCCAAATCAAATCAAAATAAACTATTCCAAATCAAACAATCTTTTACCTACAATCACTGACTGGTATATTGTTAATTACCAACACTGATTCATTGCTACACTACTGATTACCTACAATTGTGTGATCATCCTCATTTTTGAAGCAACGACTGTATTAGATAAGATAAGAAAGATACGAATTATTGATTGGTACATTACCTAGTAGGCTATTTACAATCATTGATTGGTACACAGCCATAAATTATGAGCCGATTTTTTTAAAATCTATGTTTTTAAAGACATTTATTATAAACTTGTTATGTTGTCTCTGATTGGATATTCTAACTCCCCCACCCCTAGCGGCGACAGTAAAACTTGACACTCAGACATGACAGGTAGCAAGAGTTGTCTGCGTGGGTGTGCAGACGTCTGGTGGCCTTATTCTTTTCCCTACGTGTACTAGCACAAGGTCAAGGTTATTAATGGTTGGAGATGTCGTTGCATACTTGGTGTTGCTTTGCAAGAGACATGGAATCTTTCCAACCCAATAATAATACGATACCGCTACTACAATAAATTGTAAAAATTTCATATTTTAAATAGATCTATATTTCCCGGTGTTGAAAAAACGAAAACTAAATTTCTAATATGTAGCTTATTGTTATAACAATTAGATCTATAATATACCCACACCTTTTGTTCAAGTCTAGATTCTAGACTAAATCTAGGTCCATAATTTCCCGGGTACGCTGTTCTGCCTCATCGTGGCACCTGGGTGGAAACGGATACTTGAGGGGGTAGCTAGGCTAAATGAATGGCGAAACATAACTCCTGTGGGGATGCCCACGGGTAGACGAGAGTCCACCTCTTGAACGGGCGGGGTTGTAAAAAAAAGTCCCCACAAACCTGTCACACATATATGCGCTGTTCATCAAAGGGACCGTTACATAAATGGTGAGTCCCCCACGGTTAGCTTGGTATAACGAAGGCTCCCGGTGTCATCGGCCTTCGGCCATGTGCAGCCAAGCATGCGTCGGGGGCCAAAGGCATTGGAAACAGCAATGCTTTACATAGGCATTGACTCGGGTCTCTCTCAAACAGAACTGTGTTCTCACAGGGTTTTTTTTTTTGGCGTCCAAACAGGTTTTTTTTCAAACTTAGAGCTCGAAGAGCCTTTGGCTCAGCCCTTGGACATCAACAAGGTCCATAACTTAACACATAAATCAACCTTCCTAGCTTGCCATTATAAGATTCTAAATAAAGTGGATCTTGTTGCGCAACCTTATATTATCTTATATCTCAATATCTCAATCAAAACTAAAGTGTGCACGACCGATATTGAACTACTATGTAACAGTCTCAGGCTATACTACCTGCCGAGAGAGTTTACACAATTTTACGTCATACTTGAGTATATAAAACCCACAGCCAACACAGAGAAAGCAGCAAAACATATACCCGGTACTAAACATTGTACATATAATTGGGAAAAAAAGGTCTGATGCTGTCCGACTAGTTATGGAAGATTTCGATCACCTTTCGTTAGCTCAACACTTGCCAACACATAGTCAATATGTTAATTGTCCCACAAGGCACGATAAAACCTTGGACATGTGTTATAGCAACATAAAAATGGCCTACACATCTCGATCGTTATTTCCCCTCGGAGAGTCGGACCACACTTACACCCGTGTACAAATCGGTTTTAAAAACAACAAAACCCGAAGTACAGTCCATTCAGTCATGGTTTGACGACGCTGTTTTACAGCCACAAAGTTGCCTGGAGCAAACAGATTGGGACATGTTTGTAAACAACTGCCCAGACAGATGAACTTACCACAACTGTTAATTCGTACATCCAGTTCTGTGGAAACTATAATTATATCAAAGAAGAAAACTAAAACATTCAGTAATAATAGACCCTGGATGACTAACATAAAAAAAAAATTCTGTCATCGAGAAGTATGTACTATGTCTATTTATAAAGCGCTGGTTATGCATGTGAATGTGTTTTTCGTGTGTGAATGTTGTTCGTGTGTGCATCTATATCGTGCATCTATATTGTTATTGTACAGGAGTTACGCTGAGGCTGTCAATTGTAGTCAAACTGAATTTCCATTTGATTGGATCAATAAAGTTATCTTACATTTTATAAACGTTACTTCAAAAAGGAAAATAATTACGTCATATCACGTGTCAATCTAGTACCAAGTGTCTGCAGTCAACCCGGGCTCAACCCCGCAACGTGTCATACAGCCCAAAACTATCTCCGTGCTTCAACACAGCCATCGCGTGTGTCCATTAGCGCACGAGTTTCTCGTCAAAATAATGCCAACATTGGCAAGACTGCACTGGGTCGGAAATAAGGGAAGTAATTCAAGACATTATAATCGTTTAATAAAGGCCTGCTACCACTGTAAAAAAAAATAAATATGGCAGACAGAGAAAGCGATTAGAAAACAACAAAAAGAATGGACGTGCCTGTCTTTGAAAGAGATTTTATACAAAGCAAAGGACAGAGATGGAAGGAGGAAGACGCTTGACCGATCATGAGTGGTGCCCCAACGGGCTAACAAACCAAGGGATAGGTTGAGGTCAATAAAGGCGCCACGACAAATGGTGCAGAGACAGCTGGTTCAATGACACCGAGTTAATTCCAGATGACCCTGACCTTTAAGGTGGCGCCTCGGTAGAAATGGTAGTGGAAGCAGATAGGCGAACATCGGGTAGTGAGCCTCACTTCTGTCCGTTTTTTTTTTTGTTTTGTTTTTGTTATGTGTTTTGTTTATGTTTTTTTTTTTTTACTCTCCATGTTGAGAATGAAAGGTACACCTGACACACACACACACACACACCCCAGTCCCAGTCCAAAAAGTCCGACACGCCGTTCCACAAATGGGGCCGTCATCAGAGACCCGTGGCTGGAGGAGTGGCGGTCCCCGTGGTCTGTGAACGTGTGCAACTGGAGCTCCCACGCCTGTCCGTCAAATATAAAACGTATGTTAACTCTGAAGAAGATTCAATGACAATTCTTTGAAAACAATAATTAGTTCACTGGACAAAGAGTTTATCGACAAATGGCTCACGTGACCAATGGCGCGAAAAGCATACCAGGTCAAGACTACAACGAGAGAGAGAGAGAGAAATAGAGAGAGAAAGAGGGAGGGAGAGAGTGGGTCAAAGAGAGGAAAAAGGAGAGAAATAGAGAGAGAGAGAGAAAAGAGATAGAGCGAAAGAATGAGATAGAAAGGGGGGAAGAGATAGAGAATAAGAGAGAGATTAAGGCTTAGAGGGAAAAAGAAAGAAAGAGATTGGAGCCCCACCACAAAGAGAATCTTTCGTCACCTTTAGTCCATCGTACAAATATTCGTGTCCCTTTTGGTACTCGCCCAGGGTCCCGTGCAATGCTGAGACGCCATTGATTAATTGCTCTGTAGTAACGCTATCTTCGTTGTTTTTTTTTTTTAAATAAAGTTTTGTAGAAAAAAAGGGAGGATAGTAGAATCAAAGCATACCGATCGACGAGAGAGAGAAAGAGAGAGAATAAGAGAAAGAAAAATATAAAGATGTTGACATTGTATTATGTGTTTGTATATAGAGCTATTCCCCTCGGTAAGCAAGCTCCTATTGTGTGTTATGTGTTATTAAAGAGTTTGATGCACCCAGCATCGAGTGTTAGCGTCGCATATAGAAAATCTAATCGACCACCGGCGAATAATTGTTATGCAAAATATGTAGGTCACAGCTGGGACTGTGTATCCACGAGAAATGTTGCATTCCTCGTTAATATTCGGACTCGAAGACAAGCCTTATTATTTTTATTATTATTTAAGCTAACATGGATGTCTGGAAATTTAGGCAACCGGATAATTAGGCACCCGATAATTAGACACTTTATGACAAGGCGGAAAATTAGGCACTCTTTATTTAGCGACCTTAATTTTGAACATAATTAAACAATTTTAACGGATATTTTATCATTAGGCTATGGGCTATCGTTGACCTAAAAATAAATATAACGATTCTTACTACTTTTCATGATACAAAAGAAAACCTGAAACAAAACGGGGGAAAAAATATGATCATAAGAATGTGTGGCAAAAAAAAAAGAGACTCCCAATTAAGAGTCAATATATAATATAGACATCACATGATTCAGGGGAGGGGAGGTAGAGATGATTCTCCGCTCATTGCTTCACCTCCATCACCAACCCCCATGGTTGTCGGATGAGTTTTTGAAATTGATAATTACGCGATTTGTGTACATGTTTAGTTACCAATGTAAATACGTTAGATTAAATAATATTATAAAATATTTATTGTATATTATGTCGGAGAGTATTGGTGATAAATATAATCGCTCTCTCCTCATCTACTTTAACCCTTAAGAAGTGCTCCTGAAAAAGGAAAGGGGGGGCTCGTACTTTTGAAACGGGGAGGGGGCGGTAAAAATGTGGATGTTGATGATCGGCACATAAACCTTTATTTCTTGTGAGATAGTCGCCTGTGTAATGGAGCCTGATTCATTGGTTATTTTTTTTAAGAACTCAAGGTAATACTCATAGTAAGAACTCTACCGCTGAATGAGGTAGTTCCTTATTTCTGACCTACTTTAACCAAAGTCACGTGATTGTTGGACAACAAAGAGGAGAATGGCCTTGTCTTCTTATAATTCCATTGCTGTTGCTCCTCTATTTTTACGAAATTTTACACTTACAAACATTTTAAAATATATAGAGTACATCAACGAACTCCCTGAATTTTCAAATAACTTTACAAATGTTTTCATAAAGGGCCAAGAACTGTTTAAGGATGGGTTTAAATCAGGGGTGAGCAAATTACGGCCCGCCGAAGTGTTTTATGCGGTCCGCCGACGCCTAATTCGATCAGATGTTTCCACACATTACACATATAAAAATGCAAAAAATATTTAAATAAATAATTGTAAATATCTATAGATCTAGAAATTATTGAAACTTTTGATTCTTATCACTTATCACGAAGGGGCAAAATAAACATTGTCTTTAAACGTCATTCTAAAACGTTTAAAGTAAGCGAAGATTATTTAAAATGGCAATATTTCGAAGCATTCAGTCAAAGACAAACACGGGCCAGTATTTATTCAATTCTATCAAAAACTGTGTTGAAAGTGTTGGGTCGGCTTGTACAAGATGGCAAGTGTAACAACTAACGGAGCTCGTGCTTTGACTAAGAAAAACAGGCTTTTTAATTAAATAAAGCATTGAATATCAAATATATTGTTGGAATTGATTTCTCAATGATCTTATTATTGGCACAAGGCCAGCCTTAGGCACAGACAAACAGCTTAGGGTCCCCAATTGGTGAGGGCCTTGCACTAACTACTGTTTTATTATTTAGAGAAGAAATAGCGAAACGTGTCCTCAATGTTATTGTTGAAGAACAATAGGTTTTAAATAAATTGAATATTTTACTGTTGTCACTTTGCCAAGGGCTTCCAATTATCTGCCGGCCATGACTGGCAGTTCCGAGAAGTACTTGACGATTTGGAAACAAAACATTCCGATGTTCGGTTACATCCGCTGGACTAGAAGAATATGGAATCTCAAGGAAGAAATAGTTAGGTTCATTGAAGGACATTGACTGTGTTACTAATATTTCTAATGAAAAGTTGAAGACAAACTTCATGCTTATCATTGGAGACATAGCAATGTTTTGTTTGCAAATGAAATGTATCTGCATCTTACATTTTTTCAAACAAAGTTATTCCACTTCTTGAGGCGGCGAGTGAAATCGGGTCTTATCATTTTCCTTAGCTGAAAGGTGAAACTATTTCTACTGAAATGGTTGAAAGTACAAGACTTATTTGGATTCCTTTATTGTGGAATTTAAAAATAAATTTTAAGAATTGGAACTAGTTTTTATACCATCAGCTCACCATTTAATGCAGAAGCTGATTTAGCGCCAGATGACATACCTCAAAGCAAAATATGACATGAAAGAGTTATTCCAGTGAGTTCTTCCACAGAAGTTTCATGACTGCCAGAAGCTGTATTCCTATACTTATGAAAACTTTGCTGCGAAGCTTTCACATTATTCTGAACCTGATTTATCTGTGGACACGCTTTATTTCGTTTGTTTCAAAATTATCAAGTGTTATAACAGGCCGATGCTCACTGACTGTAATTTGACAGCAGTCGCAAGAATAAAAAAACTAGTAGGCTAGTTCTACAGTTACAGATGCACGGATGTAAATAGTTAAATGCTTCACATTAAGTACAATTGTACATTTGTGGTGAAATGTTGTGATGTAAAAGGAAAATTCCAAAATTTAAAAAAACTATTCATAAAATTAGTTCAAGATATTGCTAACTTTTTTTGTAATTCCTCAATTGAGAGTAAAAAAAAAACTTAGTGGCCCGCCAGTCCCCAATTGTTTTTAATGCGGCCCTCGGTAGAAAAATGTTGCCCACCCCTGGTTTAAATTATCAATCATTCAATGATATTTCCTTTATAGTCCACAGCAAGCGTCAACACATTGCCGATGATACATACAGAAAAAGATGTTTTTACAAACGTTCTTGTAAGATTAAAAAAAAGGCTTGGTATAAACTACACAAAACACACACACACACGCATGCACGCGCGCACACACACACACACATGTATATTTTTTTATTAATTTTTTATTTATTTATTTATTTATATTTATAGGCCTATATATGGGATAATATGCATATTAGTTGAAACATTGTTATTTTCATAAACTTCAGCTATTTTTTAACGTTATATGTATTTCATATTCCGCCAATCGTTAATACATTATGCACATCGATAACATTAAGAATTATTTTTTGTGTTGGATACATGATGCATTATTATGTTATTAAAAGTTCTATCATTTTTAAGAAATTCACAAAATGTTACATTAAAGTTTCAAAAATGCGTCGACGAAATAGATCTAGATGATAGATCCATTTTATTACTTAGAAACCAAATTTAACAATGAAAGGGCGGGGTAAGACACATTTGACCTGTGTAACTGTAAGAGTAGATCTAGATTTATCCTTGACTATCAGATGTGTTATTTGTTCGCTAAACAACTCAAGCCTATTACGCACAAGGAAAACTCATGGCAGTCTTTTTATCTTTTATAACAACTAGTCGACATATCGACTACATACTAGCCCTAGAGCTATCTGACCAATGCACATTGGTCTGCTGTCCAACTTTTAGTGTTGTACTCAAGTTCAAGCTTGTTTACTTTTGGGCAGAGGAAAAAAGGGGGGGGGGATGAAAGTGTTACTTTTTTTTTCTATGACTGGTTACCCGAATGCTAAGAACTGTAAGTGTAATCATTCATTGTAGATCAAGAAATCTTGATCTCAGTATGGCAGATTATAGGCCAACGTAACTATTTGTTTTAGTTGAAACTATTTAAAAAATGTATCTCTAGATTCTCCTGTTATTAACAAATTATAGTTTAGCGCTAATGAGTAAATTGAAACCACTAAATATTGACTTAAAACGCTTCAGAGTCCCACTACAAACTAACTAAAACTAAGCACGGTGCGCGTTGGATACACACAACCACGTGACTCGGGGGGAATTCGGAACTACCTCTTCCAAGTAGAATTGTTCATTTTTAATTAATATAAAAAGAGAGAACTATAGATATTTGGATTACTATTGTATATTGTATATAAACTAAATACTTGTATTAGTTTATTAACATAAAAACCGAGACATATTGAGTATTGTTATAGCGATAACAACGATTGGTCTTGTTTAAACCTCGAAGTAACGCACGTAATGTCCTTTAGCCCCCCCCCCCCTTTTTCCACGCACTCCCACTAAAAGGAGAGGATTAGTCGTGGCTAGATGTTGAACGTGGCCGTGAAAATTACGTAATGAGTCTCAAGGTTACACACTGGCGGTGTAAGGAAAGTAGATCAGCATATAGTACAAATGGACGTTTGGGGAGTTCAATTTTATAGGCTTTGCACTGACTTTGCAGAGCTTTCAAAAACTTTGGTAGACGAATTTCAGTTTTAACCATCATAATGTTAATAACAGTAATACAAATAATAATATAAAGGAAATGCAGATAGTTAAATTTCATTGGGCAGTGTTGAAAGGGAAACGAGTGTTGTTGTTGTTTTGATCATATATATGTGTGTGTGTAAGTGTTTGTTTAATAATGTGTGTATGAAACCTTTTTTGACTTTTTTATTTTTCATTCTAAAGAGCAAAAAAATTGTACGTGGTACTGAACACAAAAGGAATGTGGGAATTGTTTGTTTTGTTTGTAAAATGTTTTACATGTTTCGGATGTTCCTTCAGAGTTGAAGATAGTTTACTTCCTAGTCCAAACCTCCCGCAGGACGACGGGGGATGGGAGCGGGCAGGATTTGAACCCTCGACCATCGATAAATCCGAACGACAGTCCAGCGCGCAAACCTCACGACCAGGCATTGTAGTAAATAGGCCATATATTAAATTTGGTTTATGATAGAGAATGCGGGGTTAAATTGGAACATCAACAATCTGCTATAAGCAGACTAAGTATCTATAAGAGACCAATATTCCATTAAAAAAAACATGACATAGAAATGTTTAACTCATCTGTCTTTTCAAAACATATTTGATCGTGATTTCTAGCCGTTTTGCAATTTCCAACCATATACCTATTAAATATTATATTACATAAATGTACATATATATTCAATAATAATTAATTACCACAAATAATATTTGAAGGAGGTAACACACCTATACACTCACACAATAGATCTTCGTAAAGGGGCTACCCATTAAAAATAGAAAGAAGGAGTGTTGATAATGGAGATTAAGACTGTTTATAAAATATGAATACTACTTAAGTTGATCAGTATATTTTAATTCCTATAAGTAACGCGCATAAAACCTTCCTCCCCATTCCCACTCTAATTTTAACACCTTGGTATACAATGCTGTTCCCTGCCCTTAACGCCAGTGTGTAGCCTTGAGACTCATTGCGTCATTTTCACGACCTAGCTCAACATTCTACCCGAGACAAATCCTCTCCTTTTAGTGGGAGTGCGTGGAGGGGGGAGGGCTAAGGAGGTGAAGAAATGAGAGGAGAATCATCATTTTATAATGGCTCTTCATCCGGAGTCATTTTTTTCACACATTCTCGTGATTGTCATTTTCCCCCGTTTTGTCAGTTTTTCTTTTATATCAAGAAAATTCAGTAAGAATCGTTATAGATGCTTTTTTTTTTTTTTTTATAACGTCACCGATAGCCCATGGTCTAAGGATGAAATATACGTTAAAATTTTAATATTATTTTCAAAATTAAGGTCGCTAATTAAAGAGTGCCTATTTTCCAGTGCCTAATTTTCCGTCTTGTCAAAAAAGTGCCTAATTATCCGGAAGCCTAAATTTCCTAAATTCGCTAAACCGAGAGGGAAATAGAAAACCAGAAAGAAAAAAAAGAGAGAAAGATTGAAGCCCCGCCTCAAAGAGAATCTTTTGTCACCTTCAGCCCATCGTACAAATAGTCGTGTCCCTAATGACACTCGCCCAGGGCCAGGGCCAGTGATGAGACAGTCTCTGATTATTTGTTATTGTAGTGATGCTATTTTAATTTTTTTAAACAAATTTTTGTAGGAACCAAAGGAGGATACAAGAATAATTGCATACTAAACGACGAGAGAGACAGAGAGAATAAGAGAAAGAAAAATATAGAGATGTTGACATTGTGCTTATGTGAATGTGTTTGTATATAGAGTTATTCCCCTTGGCAAGAAAGCTCCTATTGTGTGTTGTGTGTTATGAAAGAGTTTGATGTACCCAGCGTCGCATACAGAAAATCTAATATCGACTACCGGCGGACAATGAAGTGGCAAAATATGTAGGTCACAGATGGGACTGCGTATCCACGAGAAGTATTGCATTCCTCGTTAATCTTGGGACTCGAAGACAAGCCTTATTATTATTATTTAAGCTAACATAAGAGGGAAAGAGAAAAAGAGAGAGATTGGAGCCCCGATGATACTCGCCCAGCGCCCCGTCCAATGTGTTATTGTAGCAATGCTGTCCTCATTGTTTTTAAATAAATTTTATTAGAAACCAAAGGAGGATATTAGATTCAAAGCATACCAGACGAGAGAGGCATAGAGAACGAGAGACAGAGAGAAAGAAAGAGAGAAAAAATAGACATGTTGACATTGTATTTATGTATGTGTGTTACGTTTTACGTTATACGGATGTATGCAAACGCGACATGAAGCTCTTCAAAATCGACACTGGCAACTGGAAAGAGGTGGCACTTGACAGATCCACATGGAGAGAGAGCATAAAGAAAGGGTCACAGATTGCAGATGTCATACACAACAGAAGCAGAAAGAAGGGTGAAAATGCAACGGCGCCTGGTGATTATATATGCCCAACCTGCGATCGCAGCTGTGTATCAAGGATTGGCATCTTTAGTCACACAAGAAGTTGCAAAGGGAAAAGATCGTCTCTCGAGACGTAAAATGCCACATGTAGTTGTTCCCCTTGGTAAGAAAGTTCATACTGTGTTGTGTGTAACCTGTGTTTTAGAGAGTGTGTTATGAAAGAGTCTCGTGTATCTAGCGTGCAGTGTTCTTTAGTGTTATATTAGGCTAATGAGTGTACCATTATTTTAAGCTAACAAGAGAGGGAAAGAGAAAAATAGATATAGAAAGAGAAAGATAGAGAGGGAAAGAGATAAATATATATAGAGAGAGAGAGAGATCGGAGCCCCGCCACAAAGAGAATCTTTCGTCATCTTCAGCTCATCAAACAAATATTCGTGCCCCTAAAGACACTCGATCAGGGCCTCATCCAATGCTAAAGTCGTCTCTGAAGACTGGCCACCTTTGAGAAATAAATTACAATTTACTTATTTTAAAGATTAGAAGTAGTAATACCATCTCCCAATAGAACTAGTCCGTCGCAATAGGACTCAAGAGATGCCTACATGCCAAAATGGAAATGTGTATTCCCAGACCTGGAAATGTGTATTTTAAGGGGCAATTGTGTATTTTTCTAAATATAAAGAAATATACTCAGGAAAGACTAAAATCCTTCAATCTCAGTAAGATACACTAATACAGGCATGCAGCAATCCAAAAAAATAAAAAAAAATAACACAGTATAAGAGTTCTATAAGACATTCTGTAAAGTTTTCAAACTATTCACACTTTTAGTCTTGGTCGTAGTTCATAGACTTGTCTAGAATAGGAATAAGTTCTTTACATTTGGCAATGATGTTATGATCATGGTGCTTCTAGTGTTTTATTCCTGATTCCGTAATGGCACCAACAGAAAATTCATTTCAAAGAATATGACTTTATGCTAGAAGTGCATTTAGACTTAAACCAGATGCAATGGTTTGTTTGTCTGGATCTAGTGACATCTAGTTTTGTTTATGAGCGATTTCTTTGCAAGCTACCAGTAGAGTATGCAGACACTGGACATTTTTTTCACATTTTTAAAGTATTCAAATTTTAATTTTCAAAATATTATTTGCAGACTCAATAATGAAAGCTTTGGCATGCTTTACTATCACCAATAAAAATAAATAAAGATTTGTTTTAAAAGACATACAATCCTAACTAGTCATTGAACTTGTTTCTAATATAGTCTGCTGAATTATATAAGCTCCCTAGCTGTTGCAAGATAAGGCTATTTATTCTAGGTTCTTATGCTTGAAAACAAACAGATGTGTTGAAGAAGGGCACATGGGATAAAAAAGTTAATGCTTTTTTCTGCATAAGCAAAGGCTTTTCTTTTGTGATCAAAGTAAGCCTTGAATATTCCTGATGTTATTTTTTGAATTCAGGCTTTCATAAGTAATGGAACATAGTTATGATACTAGTGACTATAACTGTAGCTTTAGATCTTCCTACTTTCTGTAATTTTTTAATCAGGGCACATCAGTTTGATTCCCTTTGTCATGCTAAGGGAGAGAGAGATTAACCACCATTTTGTCCATTTAAAACTCTGCCCTACTCACTTTCATCTGCTGTATTATAATAGATTACAAAAATCATATCTAAATCTAGAGCAGTGGTCTTCAACCTTTCTTGGCCTACCTCCCCCCTTTTTTTCTTTCAAAAAATCTGAAAGCTCTAAGAAAAACACTTATAAAAAAGGTTAAGAAGGCAAATTTGAACAAAATGTCATTTTTAAATTAATTTTTATGCTGATGAGAGATGACCGCATGCCAAAGGTGATCTTCTTTGTTGCCCTCACTGGCATAGAGGAAAAATACCTGGTAGCAGATGTCCTCTGAAAGAGACAGTTGAAGAGCTATCATCACAAAAGCTGCGGAACAAACATTTGAGACTCAAAAGAAAAGCCATTATTGAAGACAGGCGCAAAAGACGGAAAGAAAACTAGAATAGACCGCCAGCAGACAATGGCTTTGTCTGCACAAAATTCTGGAAAATATGCAGGTCTCAACTGGGTCTGCGTAATTATGTGAAACACTGCTCTCACCCGTAATCTTCGGAATTGAAGGCGAAAACAGCCAATATTATTATTATACAAAAATGATGTCAAATAATTTGCAGTGATTACACACAAAAGTTAATCTCACTGTCATGACTTTCTTTCAAATCCTTGAGAATAACCCCCTTTTAAATATTTGGGCCTACTGTTTTAGTTTAATAGTAAATTTAGTTTTATTCTTTTAATATAAACATTATTATTGCTGAATTCACTACAAAAATAAATTAAGCTAATGGGAAACTTGTGCCTCCTGCAGTCTGACAATATTAGAAATTTCAAGCTTTAAATTAGCCAAAGCAAGGCAAAGGTCTCCTCTAGTCGCTACATCCAGTCTATTACTTTGCTTATTCATTAAGTTTGTCACCCACTAAATCTTGGTTAACCATGTATGTTGATGAAAAAGCTTAAACATAACTCCATTTTTGACCACAGTTTTGGAACTTTACTGAAACATTTAAATGCAGCCACATCTCAGTTGTGCCTGCAGGGGCGAAGCTAGGAATTTTCCATCATTTGGGGGCCAGGAGGGCTTGAACTCTTTGGGGGCCCCTGCATTTTGCGTAATATTTAATTTATTTAATGAAAAAGACACTCATTTGGGGCCCCACAAAGTGGGGGCCCAGGGGATTTTCAAATTGTTCCCCCTCCTCCCCCCACCATAGCTACACCACATGTGTGCCTTCTATGTTAACATCCCAGCGAACTTAAGTTTTAAGTCTAATCTCTTTTTTTATCATGTTTCACAAAACTGTTGAAAGATGAGATTATTTTTGGCATGGTTATTTAATTAGATTCAAATAGAAATGAAATTGCAGGCTTAACTTTTTGTGTATTATAACTTACTAGGTGAATAGTGTGAATAGGTCTGTTCTTTATTCTATATTACTATGAAGTCATTGTTGCGTTCAACCACTGATGGTTTCCTATATGTTGTCATTTATAAGCTACATAACAAGACAATTTTAAAATAATATTTCATCACTAACAGATCAGATGTATAACATATGTTTTAAAAAAATTTTTTTTGTTTTAATCAATTTTCAAACAGTATCATAAGACTTAAAAAAGCTATGCATTTTTCTAAGAGGCTACCAAAACATATCCAGCTTTGCCGTTTTATGTTTTTAATGTTGTTTTAATAGTAGATCTTTATAATTGTTCATGAATATTGTTTTAAAAATTATTTTTTATATTGCTATATGTTCGTGAAGCCGACCTGGTTTCATAACCTCATCAGAAAATGCCGTCATTCAAAGTAGAACATACTTTTTATCTAGTGGCAATTCACTAAAACTCTTAGTAAGGCTGATACGCCGATAGCGTCCCCATCGGAGACCACTGGTGACTGATCTGGAGGCTGGGGCAGATTCATTAATGGTTTGTTGGTTTTAATGTGCATAGGGCCTATGCCATAGGCTATTTAATTTATAGCTATTTTAATAATTCTATGGAATTGTAAGCTAATGTCCTCAATGTGAAATACTAGAATCTAGAATTCCAGATCTACTACTAGACTAGTCACTAGACCTATATTGCCCAATTTTTAAAGCTACAATGTACCTAGTCAGTTAAATTTAGCCTTTTTTTTTAGGTCGATAAATAAAATACTAATACTTAGACTCGTAGTACTTACTTGTACTACTTGTAGCTTTTTCACAAGAAACAGACACAAGACTATCAAGTATAATTGAGACAGACGTCAATTCAACCTACACAACTATAGTCTCCAACATCTTACAAGCAGCAAAAAAAATACATCCCTCGAGGCCAAGTTAAGAAATACAAACCTTTATGGACACCTGAATTAGATAAATTAGTAAAAGAAAGAAACAATGGCCAGGAAGACTATAGAAAAAAATCCTACTAGAGAGAACAAGACAACGTACAACAAATTGACAGGGCTTATAAGATACAAAATTAAAACAGAAAAAAAAAGAAAAAGTGGACCACAACATGCGAACAACTAGATCTAAACAAGGATGGTCGAAAGGCCTGGACCCTTCTGCACCGGCTAGCAGGAAAGAAACAAATAACAAACCCCCAACCTATAAAAGGCACTGACGACATAATAACAGAAAACCTTAAAAAGGCTGAAACCTTCAATAAATATTTTGCCAGCATTAACAAGTCAAAGCCAAGAAAACAACTGGACCAGGCCTTCAGTAATATCTTAAAGAAAGAAGAAAAAGCTCCAACAGTCAACTGTCAGATCTTTGACACACCCTTCACTCTACATGAGCTCAATACTGCCCTAAAAAGCCTCAAGTCAAGAAAATCCCCTGGACCCGATAAAATAACAAATGAAATGATTCAGGGACTAGGACCACAGGCCCAAAACTGTATACTTAACTTTATCAACCATACATGGAAAACTAGAGACATACCACAGGAATGGAGAACCGCAAACATAATACCCATTTTAAAGAAAAAATAAACCACCTGGAGACCCAAAAAGTTATAGACCAATATCTCTAACATCCAACATTGGCAAAATGGCAGAAAAAATTATCAATAACCGACTTTATTGGTGGCTAGAAAGTACTTGCTCACTCCACAATGCACAAGCTGGCTTCAGGAAAGCAAGTAGAACAGAAGACCACCTCTTTCGTTTTATCCAGGAAACAGTAGAAGGGTTTCATGAAAACAAGCACACTACAGCAGTATTTATAGATTTGCAGCAAGCCTATGATAGAGTGTGGAGAAAAGGTCTATTTTTGAAGATGAAAAAAATGGGCATCCATGGAAAAATGTACAGCTGGATCAGGGCATTCTTAAAAAACAGAACCATCCAAACCTGATTCGAAGGTGCCATCTCTAGTAAAAAAAGTTTGGAAGAAGGACTACCACAAGGTTCAGCCCTTAGCTGCACTCTCTTTCTAATCTTCATGAATGACCTCCTGGACCTCATTTCGGCCAATAAGGCACTTTATGCAGACAACCTTTTCATTTGGACTACAGAGAAATATCCAGTGCTGACTAGATCCAAACTAAATAGAGCCCTCACAACTATCTCCACATATTCAAAATTATGGAAAATGGAAATAAACAAAGAAAAGTCAGTTTATTCAATCTTTAGCCACAGCAACAAAACAGCAAAAAGAAACTACATCCTAAAAATAGACTCTCAGGCAATAAATAAAGAAGAAAATCCAACATATCTTGGTGTAAAACTAGACCAAAGACTGTCTCTAAAACACTTTATGGCAGATTTAAAAGAAAAGGCATCACAAAGATTAAACATAATAAAACACCTAGCAGGAACATCCTGGGGAGCTGAAAAGAAAACCTTAAGACAGTTATACACTGGATATGACATCTGTAATGGAAAACTGTCTCTCCATACAAGTAGCTGCCAACAAAACCTATCAATCATCATTAGATACAATCCAAAACCAAGCCTTGCGGTTAATTAGTGGATGTATGAGAACTACTCCCACAGCAGCCTGTGAAATAGACTCCAATATTGAACCTCTTAAGTTAAGGCGCAACAGAGCAGCATTAGAAGCTATTGAGAGATACAGAAGGTTGGAGGACGATCATCCAAATAAATTACTAACACAGAGAAATAGGAAAAACAACCAGAAAAAGCAAAGGACTCTGATCCAACTTACTGACGAACTAGCCCTAAAACACCACCTACCCAATAACAGAGAAAAAATTACCAGGTTTTCAAACATTACACCCGGACTAAACTACAAACAACCAACCATCAAAACACATTTACTAAATAACACCTTAACAAAAGAATCAAATCCACTGGAGCTCAAAGTAGGCACGCTTGAAACAATCGAAAGCTATCCAAAAACAGCTATCCATATTTATACAGACGGATCGGCTTTCAAAGCTACCATCAATGCTGGTCTTGGTGCCTTCCTGGTCTTCCCTAAAAATAAACACTTTGAGAAAAGCGCACCCTGTGGTGATTACTGCTCAAACTTCCAAGTCGAAATTGAGGCAATTACCATAGCACTCCAGACAGTGGAAAACAAATTATATGAAGGAGTGCAACCACCATCAGATATTGTTGTCTTTACAGACTCCCAATCTACTTAACAGCAGCACCTCAAACAGCCCAAGAGAGTTGACAACACTCATTGTGATAATCCACCAGATGATATCAAAATTAAATATCAATATTACACTACAGTGGATCCCTGGACACATTAGCATCATGGGAAATGAAAAGGCAGATAAGCTATCAAAGGCAGGTTCATCTATGGAACAACCAGATAGACCTGTTAACTACCTCACCCTAAGGTCAATGTTAGTCAACAATCACAAAGAGGAGTGGCTCAACCAATGGGCATCAGGAAACACAGGCAGAGCCATGTACAGAGAAATGACTACGCCTAACAAACTGGACAGTATTAACTTCCTCCCCCGCAAAGAACAATCTACAATCTTCCAACTAAGAACAGGACACACACCACTATTAAATTACCACCTGAACAAAATAAACTCCACACAACTACCCCTTTGCAGACATTGCGCCCACCCCTTTGAAACCGTAAACCATATCCTCCTTGAATGCCCCTCCCTAATCCACCTTAGGCAGACCCTACTTCCACTAGAGCCCAACATAACCAACACCCTGTACGGCAGTGCTGAACAGCTGAAGAAAACAGCACACTTTTTTTCCTTGGCACAGTCTGCAAAAGAGCTCACAGCTCAGCAGCAATAAAGCTGGCTAGAAGAAGAAGAAGTACTACTTGTAGTAATACTAAAACTAAAAGAATTTAATAAATAGATCTAGATTCTAGATTCAAAATTTCAATCTAGATAATAAGATATACTTTGTGAGGTTGGAGTTAGATTCATATAATATATAAATATATACTCATACGGCATAGTCATACTCATGATACTCAGGATACTGGTAGTGGTAACTGGTTCTACTTTTCTAGATTAGATCTATATAATATATATATATAAATATTGATACCAAATATAGACTCTCTAGTTCTATTAGTAGATCTAGTAATTCTAGTAGTTAGTATAGTAGTAGTAGTAGACCTATCTATCATAATCTATGGCTATAAAAAAAAATAGCCTATAAAAATAGCCTAGTAATTCTAGTAGTTAGTATAGTAGTAGTAGTAGACCTATCTATCATAATCTATGGCTATAAAAAAAAATAGCCTATATACTAGTAAATACTACTATTAGTAGCAATTACTTATTACTAGGACTAGAGACAGACTAGAGACACTAGATTTAGCTGAGACTAGACTAGATCTAATCAAATCTAATCTAGATCTATATAAAAGTATAGATCTAGATATAATAATAATAGTATAGTAACAGTATAGTTACTAGATCTAGGTAACTAGTAGATCTAGTATAAGTATAGATTATAATAATTAAACTAATTAAAGTCATTATAATTAATACTAATAGATCATGTAGTCAATAATAAATATAGATAAAAATTAATTAAGTCTAGATGTAGTAACTAGTACATACAATTAGATAACAAGTCTAGGAATAAGCTGACACATTGAAAGGTACTCCACTTTGTTGGCATCAGCAAGATCTAGATATTCTAGGTCTAATTAGTAATAATTAGTCTAGATGTCTAGTTCAGTAGTTGAAATCTTCGCGCATCAGCGCAAGAAACGAAAAAGTTAAATATCGTGGTAATATTAATCCATTTCCGGCATGGATGCACTGATCTATATAGTTCTATATGATTGAAACAACTTTTTGTTTTTGGTTTTGTTCTTTTTGTTTTTGTTAGTTTGTTGTTGTTGTTGTTGTTGTTTTTTGTATTAATTTTTTTTTATAAATTTTTATAAAAATTTTTAAAACTTTTTTTTTTTTGCTTTCGCGGGAGGAATGCGTATTTCCTTTTCAGATGTTAAACCGTACTCGCGTGTCCATTTGCGTACAAAAATACGCAAGATACTTGTAGGCATATCTGTGAAGATATAATTTTTTTTTTTCAATTTTGTATACCAAAAATTAGGTGATGCTTTCATTATCTGCTGGTGTGTGAGCATTTTAAATTACACAGACTAAGATTTATAAAAAAAAATTAAAATCTAATTCTTAATCAGTAAAAAACAAAATACAAAAGAAAACTTCGGTGTATTCATAAAGTTGTTTCTGCCTTTTTTCAGAAGCTAAATCCTACTATAGAATTTTATAGGGCCTATTGATATTTTAATATATAACTATTACATTTTTGACATCATTATTCTCATATTGTGTGTTGCTATGTCTCGCCTAGATTGTAATTTGGTTCTAGATGACAATTTCACTTTTTGTGAATCGTGTGAAATTGGGAGGGGAGGGGGAGATTCATTACTAGTAGAAGAGGAAAAGAAACTAATTATTCAAACAATGTAAACTTATCGCGAATACCGAATAATTGTAAACAGCTGTATATGGGACGGGAGGCGAAGGAGGTGGAACTACACATTAATTCGGTGACGGGTGCAGATTTAGCCAAGCTATGGTAGGCCATTTAAAACAGAAAACTATGCCAAAAAGAAGAACTAGAATCTATTCAAGTTCTAAGATGATACAGGGTGAGTAGGGGAAGGGGGAGGGGTAGACCTACAGAATAAATATGTAAGGCTTTCAAACTTTCAACTTTCAACGGAAAAGTCAGGAAATACACGATATAACAAAAGTATGATCTGTGATGTAATGGAATTAGCAATGTAATGGAAGTAGTCATGTAATTAATGTAGTGACGAAATGGAATTAGCAATGTAATGGAAGTAGTTATGTTATGAATGTAGTGATGTAATGGAATTAATAATGTAATGGAAGTAGTTATGTAATTAATGTAGTGATGTAATGGAATTAGCAATGTAATGGAAGTAGTCATGTAATTAATGTAGTGATGTAATGGAATTAGCAATGTAATGGAAGTAGTCATGTAAATAATGTAGTGATGTAATGGAATTAGCAATGTAATGGAAGTAGTCATGTAATTAATGTAGTGATGTAATGGAATTAGCAATGTAATAGAAGTAGTTATGTAATTAATGTAGTGATGTAATGGAATTAATAATGTAATGGAAGTAGTCATGTAATTAATGTAGTGATGTAATGGAATTAGCAATGTAATGGAAGTAGTCATGTAATGAATGTAGTGATGTAATAAAATGATGATGTAATGGATGTAGTTTTACAATAATAGTAGTTATGTAATGGAAGTAGTTATGTAATGGAGGTAGTGATGTAATAGGAGTAGTGATGTCAGTGACGTAATTATGTAATGGGTGTACTTATGTAATGGAAGTACTTATGTAATGGGAGTACTTATTTAATGGCAGTACTTATGTAATGGAAGTAGTTATGTAATGGAGGTAGTGATGTAATAGGAGTAGTGATGTCAGTGACGTAATTATGTAATGGGAGAACTAATGTAATGGAAGTACTTATGTAATGGAAGTACTTATTTAATGGAAGTACTTATGTGATGGAAGTAATTATGTAATGGAAGTACTTATGTAATGGAAGTACTTATGTAATGGAAGTATTGTTGTAATGCAAGTATTTAGAAAATGATGTTCGTTAAATAATGAGAATGAGGATAAAATTAAAAAGTCGTCTACTGAGAGTTTAGGCACCTGTTGTGCTCCTACACTTTTTCAAAAGCTTTTTTAAAAAAATACTTAGTACAAATAATCATGTTTATATCTAAAAGCATGCCATTTTTTACATGAAAGAAATAGAGAACTAGCAAATTTTTTGCCATTTTCCTTCTTTAAAAAAATAAATATACAAATATTCGTAAAAAAAAATAAAATATATTTTTGAGTTTATGGAGGGTAAGGCCCTGGGTTGACGCACTGCTGTAAATACGGAGCTGCATTTTTATATTACGAACACGCTACAAGCGGACACTTCTTAACCACGTCAGAATTGCCAACCGTAAGATTTAAAGTAGGCCTATAGTCGTACTAATGCGAACAAAAAAAATGAAAGAAATGTTAACAACTTAAAGCTTCTGACCCGTCGAAATTGATATGTTTGAATCTCTATTGTGGGGGTCCCTTTTGCTCTTGCGGAGTCCCCGGGTCAGTAGCCCCGCCTGCCATCTCTGAAATCCGCCAATGTGCATTGGAGAGCTTATATCCTTGCCATTTCCGGTCATAACAACTTTACAGAATCGGTAGGAGGAGTTCGTTAGCCTTGTCTGGCTAGGTAAAAGAAAATTGAACCTTTGCGGCTATATCCAAACATGGGAAAGGATTTGTGAGTCAACCCTAAAAAAAATAGGAGCTGATTACCCTTAGGCAGCATGCAGCATACAGTTCAACATTCTGGCAGAATGTGCGACGCCCCTTATCCCATATTGTATCGGCACTTGATGTTATTAGACACGTCAGCTACGTGGAGAGGGGGGGGGCTGATATGTGGGCGACATCGCTCCGAGTATAGCCAATGCCCAGGCTTTCATTTTATTATTTCTGACAGATGATCCACAGTCACTTTGCGACTGAAGGAGGCTATATATAATGTTTAGAGTACTGTATTAATATGTTATTGGGAAAAAAAGATACAAGAAAAAAAACAGCAAGAAAATAGGGGCCTATCAAATCATTTGTATAATATTTTTTAGTTGAAAGCAGGTCTCTAAGCTTATTGACTTGGCGAGCTACACAAAATGTTAGAATCTCAAGGCGCGGGCCGCACAAAATTCCTTACACAATCTGAAATAATGAGGTTATTATGTAGAGCCTCCCCTTTATCACTCAGCGTATAAGACAATGTATTATGTATACAAGTAGGATAGTATATGTATGCATTTGAGATTTTTAAATATAGTACTCTGTTTTCTTATATTAATCAGACTGTCTTTTTAGTGATTATTCTAAAATAAAACACATTAAAATTGAAGTTAGCCTACATATATTTTTAAACAGTAGTTTGATTTTTTATTTTTTTTCGGGGGGCGGGGGGGGGGGGGAGTCAGGCGTGACCTCCGTGACTGTCGAAGGCGCCTGGTCAGGAGTCAGCTGACACGTGACGACTATTAAAGGGTCGCAAAATTTGGTTATTAGGAGAATTGCGTTTTAAGACGTTTGACGAATAATAGCCTATATTGCATATTGCTGTATATTGTCTGTCCACTTGCTACGGTTGCAGAAGGGAAAATACAGTATGTAGCCTATTAGACTATAATTAGACCATAGCCAGTGGCAGTCTGTCATGGAAAAATAAATGTATGAAGTCATTATGAACATTAGTCCGTCTATCTCTGTCAGTTTTTCCTATGTTCGTGTGTAAAAAAAAAGAGGTAATCGCGGAATAGAAGGAAATAAAACTTGGGTGTAACTGTGTATGGAAATTAATGGGAAAATAATGGTAATAATTGTTTCGATAACTTGAATACCGCATATGAAATATTATATGCAAGGTTAAGACATTCTTGTTTTGTTCCCAGACCATGGAGCCTATCATCTATAACTCTAAAAATTTGATTGACCGAGCATTGTCTGGGAGAGATGCCATTCTTGTGAAGTTCAACAAGTGTGCAGAGAAAGATGGCCAGACTTATTTGTCAGAAGCAAAGAATGTGTTTGAGAAAATGCAGGTTGGACATTTGAAATACCTTGTTTACTTTCCGTATATGTGCATTGTTTATTGTGTTTATTTTTGTTGTTGATTAATATATGGATGTGTTTTTATACTTGGGAACTTTTACTTTACTTGGTTCGCCCATTTTCTAGTGTAATTGTTATGATTCTGAATGCAAACAAATGAATGCTTTCCCCCCAACAGAATCCAATGCTCCTAGATCCTAAAGCAGATCGGGAAGAAGTCCGGCAATATTTGAATGACCTCTTAGAGCAAATGGAATCTGTGCAACAAAAGTCTAAGGCATTAAAAGATCGTCAAAAGGAGTTGAAGGTTCGTCTGAAGTTCTTTAAATGAGTGCAAAGTAGGTCATTTGTAAAGTAGTTCATGATGGTCGTAACAAGAGATGCGTGGATATCAGATTTCTAGTGTGCACCCTCCCCTCAAGAACTAGGTCATGACACCATTGCACAATCAAATGCGTCTTTTGGGAATGGCAACATCCAATGTTCCTTTTTTTTTTGTTTGTTTTGTCAATTTTGCTCTTCATTTTTTTAAATTTCCATCCCGCCTCTTCGCTTGCACGCAAAAACTTAACAATCGTCTGCTAAAACTTCATTGATCGTGATGGCCAACATTTTTTTTTCTCTCCATTACTATATAATTTGTTTGTCCAGTAATTCATGTGTGAACGAGTCAATTTCATGAATGGTCATGCTTCAATGAGATCCTTCGTAGACCCCCATTAACAGGCCATAGACCCCCAATTTATTTTTTCACTTCCGTAGACCCCTTGGAAGTCCTCGTAGACCCCTGGGGGTCTATATAGACCACTTTGGGAATCACTGATCTACATGAAGTCCAAACCGAACTTAAAATAAGAGATGCGATGTGGACATGTATCGATCAATGGGACAACATCGTACAAAGATGGACAGAGGTCAGAAAATTAAATATTTGTAGAAGATAAATACTCGTTTCGATGTTCACAAGTTTTGTTTTATTACAAAGATAGACCAACCTGTATGGTATGGCAGCAACCAGGGTTAGGCCTATAACTCGGATCTATAGTGATGACTTTCCGAAGCGCTAATCATACGACTATTAGTCAGCTATCCCAACCAGGCAGTTAATTTATTATTCTCTAAATTTGAAAAACGATTATATTATTATTATTATTATAGCTTTTATAAAGTGCTACTTTCATGCTTATAGCATGCTTATATACGCTATGGTCCAATCCCATTTGTGGACCAGTGGGGAGAGGGGGCATCTGTAGATGGTTTTCCGTGCTGTCGTTAGGCGCTCAGTAAACACAACTCTGCTCGAGTCAAGTGTCGAACCTCGAGCCCCCCCCCCCCCCCCCCCCCATAAATTAAAACAACAATTAATAAATAGTTTTTCATATTATCACGTGAACTGCAGCGATGCATAACAGCCACTAGACACTCCAACTAAAGGATAATATTTTTTTTTAAGGAAATGTTTTGTTTTTTTAAGAATAAGAGATTGACCCTTTACAAAACAATTAGATCAATTATATATATATATATATAACTATATATATATAGGTCGTCCATCGTGGTTCGATGATAACCACTTTTGTCTTCCAGGGGGCTGAGGGCTTTGCACTGGGGTTTTGTGCCTCCTCATGTGGCTTGTGAGACCTATGTGAGCCTGGAATGTTCGGCTGTACACTGGGCAGGTTATTCCAGCTGGAGCTAGTGTCATTGGCCTTGCTTTTCTTCTCTGGCGTTTTTCTTCTGCCAGCGTTGTTCTGTTTTCCTCAGCAACCTGTGCGTCAGTTTTCATAGCGCGACGCCTTGATGCTCTGTCATGTGCCTCTATCTCCCATGTGGCTGGGTCTATGCTGAACGCCTTCAGAGAAGCTTTGAGGGTGTCCCTGTTCTTGGGAGCGCTTTCCTTCCCTTAATTGGCCATACAGTAGTCGTTTAGGAATGCGGCGGTCTTCCATTCTGCAGACGTGTCCTGACCATCCCAGCTGGGACTGCATCAGGATTGTGTGGATGCTTTGGTGAGCCACTCTTCGAAGGACTTCAGTCAGTATCTGGTATCTTGTCTTTCCATTTGACATTCAGTATTTTTCGATAATGAAATCGACCTGCGCATTGCCAAGGCCAGACGGTCTAAAAATGTCTGGAACAGACGATGTATCACAACAAAGACAAGCTAGGGAGCTAGGGATCTATGGAGCTATCATCCTCACTACATTGCTTTATGCCTCAGAAACGTGGACAGTGTACAGAAAACATGCTAATAAGAAACTGAACCACTTCTACATGACATGTCTAAGAAAAATACTGATATGTCTAAGAGCAATTAGATATTCATTATCAGTTCACAGCTAACTTCACATCCACTTTCACCTATCCATTGGTCTGCTGGGGCACCACACAAGATCTGTCAACCTTCTTTCTCCATTTTTCTTTGTCATTTGTCTTTGATAGAATTTCATTCTGATGTTCTTTCTGAAAATATTGAAACCTGCCTTTTTACCTGCCTGGGTGGACCACTTCGGGTGTCGATTTTGTGTTTCCACACAAACTGTCTTTGTAACCTTGTTTTAAAAAGTTGCCATATGATAATGTTCTCTCATTCAGTATTTGATCATTTTAATAGATGTAGCTCTAGCGACTAGCCGCGCTAGGTCTAGAACAAAAACAAAACCTTTACTTATGTGATACTCGATTTTATTTTTAATGTTGTAATAAATAATATTTGGCCTGCATCACAATCCGGCCATATTTATTCTTCCTTGAAGTCTAATCTATATATATCTAGATCTATATATAGAATCTGTCACAGATCGTAATATAAACAAGCATGGCGTCTGCTACACATGTTCAACATTTGTGCAGTTCTAGCTACGTTATCATTGAATGTGAGTGGCGATAGCAATATTTATAAAAACAACACCGAAAGTCTTAGTCAAAAAAATTACACCCTCACAAGACTAGATCGATCATTAGTATCATAATTATGAAAAGCCTAGATTTTAGTCTCTGCCTCTCTAGAGTACTAGCCTTTACTAGGTAACTAGGTAACTAGCTACATGATACATCTAGATCTAGATCTAGCTAGATCTAACTAGAGTCTAGACTCCTACTCCTAGAGTCTAGAGTAGAGGACTAGACTCTACTGTCTAAGTGACGTCTACTTCTACTCTCTAGACTAGAGTAGAGTAGTCTAGAATACTCTAGAATCTATATCTAGTCAATCTAGACCTAGAGGACTAGTAGTCTAATGATCTAATCAGACTAAATTCACTAATCTAATCTGATCTTGTCTAGTCAGTCTAGTGACTCTAGTCTAGAGTCTAGATCTAGATCTAGTCTCTAGTCTAGCCAGTCGATTGGCCAATTCCCTGCTTAGACCTAGGCTGGCTAGACCTAGAGATCTATTACACTATGACTATTATATTACCATTATTGTATTAATAGTATTATACTAGAATCTAGTATTGCCTATTGGTAATTAGATCTACTATTTTAGTATTTATTAATTATTAGTCTAGATTATAGAAATACATTTCAATGAATTTCGTTGTTACTGACTCAACACTGATTGTAACATTTTGATGCAGTCAATCTAATGACTAATCATATGATCTATAATAACCTAGAATAGAACTTTAGATGTAGTACAACTAGTACTATATCTACTACAAGACAATCTAACTAATAAACTAGAGCCCTTTCATGGCTCCTGGCCTATCAAACTTATACAGTTTTATACAGCCCTATCATAACTCCAGGCACATCTAATACAGCCCTATCATGGCTCGAATTACGGCCAATCTAACTGTATTAGTGTTATTTAATTAATACAGCTCTATTTTCACTCCAGGCCTGTTTAACTAATACAGCACTTTTCATGGGCTTATTTATATAATAATTTGACTCTCTCTCTCTCTATATATATATATATCTTCCCTATAACATGCACATACACCTACACAATAAACTGACTTTTGACCAGACTTTAGAAAACATTTTAAGTTCATTGATAACATGTGGAGCAGCTGTTCAACTATTCAAAGTCACAAGGATAGATATTAACGAGTGGCAGATGCATTTTCTTTTTGGTTCTAATAAGAAGGTTGCAGCAGTGTCTTTCATTTATCAGATGTCTTTGTAAAGATAATTCTGTTTCAAATGAAAATTAGGAAAGCTGTGTAAAAACAAAACCATTGTATTGTTAAATAAAAAGATTTACTGCTACATATAGGAAACCCTTAATGTGAAAAGGGTAATCTATAAAATGAATGTCTGCATATGACTGTTAAGAATCTAAGCACTTCACTGTTAGGTGCACTGTCCCAATGTTTCCCTTGTTTATTTAAATAATAATAATAATTGTAAGCCCTAATATTTTTTACATTAAGTTTTTTAAGTTTTATATATATCTAGGTTTAGCACCAAGTCATTGCTTGCATTTATTGAAATCATTATATTAGACATGCATATTGCAAATATTGCTGTAGTTTATAAGATTTTAAACACAAAAAAAAAAAGATTAAATAAAAAAATATATATATATTTGCAATAAAACAATAAAAAACTTTTAGAATTGTGTATTAATTATTCCTTTGGTTGTGTGTGCTACCAGGTTCCATTCATGAACTTGGAACCAGAGGAGGTGACCTCCACCACTATGAAATACCTGAAGACGGTTCAGATGCTAGAGAAAGGTCTACCACCCAATGATGTGGTCAGCCTGTTGAAGAAGAAAGTTGAAGTTATGAAACAGAGAGTAGGTGTTTGTTTTCTGTTTATTAGAGGCGTAATTCCTCAATTAGGTTTGCTTCATTTAGATTTTTTAATTAACACATAAAATATTTTTGTCATGATACATTTAGATGTGAAGTTTTTAGCTCTGTTACACTAGATTTCGGGTATACTTTTGGATGTTTCCTTTGTTGTTACCACAATATAAATTGTTTTAGAGTGTGTCTCAGTAGCATTTCAGTAGGAAGTAAGGTTATTGTTGACAGCTTGAGATTTTCAATGGTTTCATTGTCATGGCATGTTATTGGGTTTGGTAGGCCTTGGTGGCACCCATCTCTTCTCCCAAAACCAATTATTTTTTGAGGCTTTCTCCAGACAATGGAAAGTATTACATGACTAATCCACTCATCCCTTGTTTAAGATTGATGCTGGTTTTGATCTCCCCTTGGTATTTGATTTTCCTTTAGCCTGCCATATCTGGGGGGCATTCTTCTACTAGAAAAAAATTTCAGTAATGCCATATGAAGTTCGTAAATAGTTCAGAATACTTACACAATTCGGGAAAAGAGAGGTGCAGGAGGAAGCGTCTTAATATCTATTGCAGACATAATTAAATAATTACATTCTACCCATACCCATGTGTCAATCTAGTCATGTAGACCAATACCCATGTGTCAATCTAGTCATGTAGACCAATACCCATGTGTCAATCTAGTCATGTAGACCAATACCCATGTGTCAATCTAGTCATGTAGACCAATACCCATGTGTCAATCTAGTCATGTAGACCAATACCCATGTGTCAATCTAGTCATGTAGACCAAAGCTGACCAATACCCATGTGTCAATCTAGTCATGTAGACCAATACCCATGTGTCAATCTAGTCATGTAGACCAATACCCATGTGTCAATCTAGTCATGTAGACCAATGCCCATGTGTCAATCTAGTCATGTAGACCAATACCCATGTGTCAATCTAGTCATGTAGACCTACATTTAGGAAGTTGTAGGACACATTCAAGCAGTCTTATAAATTTCACACATATTTGAGTTATTTAATTGGTCTATTAAAATTAAACATTGAAAATATAAAGTAAACAGTTGACTAAATGTGAATAGTTTAATATTAAGAAAGGGCGGAAGTTGATAGAACATATAGAATCAGAGAGTGATTGCAGGCTAGTGTAAGGTACAAAACAATAAAGTTCAATGAAATTTAAATGCAAATTTCTTTTTGATAAGACTTCCAAAATTTGAACAGCACAATTAAAATTTAAAGTTTTTTTTTCTTCTCATTACAAAAGTGGTGTGTTAACTAGACTGTTGGTAAATTGTACAATTCTTGAATTCATTTTATTCTTACTCTTGACAAATGGTCGAGCAAAAACTTTTGTTATTGCATGTACTCACAGCTTCAGGTAATAACTGACATGAGAAACCCACATCTTAAAAAAGTTTTGTTATTGCATGTACTCACAGCTTCAGGTAATAACTGACATGAGAAACCCACATCTTAAAAAAGTTTTTGTTATTGCATGTACTCACAGCTTCAGGTAATAACTGACATGAGAAACCCACATCTTAAAAAAAGGCACTGGGACTTGATCCAGGAAGCATTGAATTATAAATTTATCAAAGATGAGCCTCTAACACTTGGCCTGTTGATTGAGATTGATGCATTTGACAAGTCTGAAGAAATGATGGAGATAGCTGGCATGGCGTCCTCACAGGCAGCTCTGGAAGCCATTCTAAAAAAAGTAATTTAACACTAGTATTATAGATCTACCATTGTTTTGCATTTTTTTAGACAATTCATTATTAAGATGAAAATTATCTTAGATTTGTAAGAGTTTTACATTTAGTCCAAATTCTAATCATGACTGTTGACTACTTCATAATTCTTATAGTAGGCTAATGAATGCATCATGATACTATTTTTAAAGCACCTTTGACAACCTTATTTTAACCACCCTTATTGACTTTTTTAAAAACCAACTTTGGTGACTTCATTTACACCTTTTGGAGACCTTACTTTAACAAACACACTCTATTTTAAAGTTAGTGACTATGGTATTGATTAGTGTCACATCATTGTTTTATAGCTATTGTGACATGCACTAGTCAGGAATCACTAATTAAATATGATTTATAGTGTTTATTATTTTTCACGTCTGAAACAAGGGTCCACAGTTGAATGGTGGGTAATAAGTCTTGTTCTGAGAGTTGACCACATGGTCAGAAATCATTAGACGCCATGGACTAGGAAAGAAGATAGATGTTATAAGTATTCGAGGAATTCTATTGGACTACATTATCAGTTTATGTGAAGTATTACATGTGATTTCTTGATGGCTGAAATTGCCAGTATATTATGAACTGTTGTTTTATTTTAATAAATGTATATCTGTTAAGTCGACTTGAATCAGTGAATTTTAATACATGTTGTGTTGTGCTAATGTAAGTAGATATACCTGACGACATGTAGAAGAATACATTGAAAAAGATAAATTTACAATTAGTAATTCATTGTTTTGGTAAATTCCACTTAAAACAATAGGAAACTTATGTCTCAATATCTTGCTCAGGTGGTGGATGCCTGGAAGCATGTGGAGTTCCCTGTATTGCCTTACAAAGATCAGAAAGATGTCTATATAATTGGGAGCACAGATGAGATTCAACAACTGTTAGATGATAGTAACATTAACATCCAGACCATTCAGTCATTCAGTCATCAAGACATGTAGGTCCCATTAAAACCAAAGTGGAAGAATGGGCAGCTAGTCTCAGTTTATTTAATAAGACTTTGGTAAGTAGTTAGAAGTTAATTCGTAATGAACTATTAAAAGTTTAGAAAGTCTTACAGTTTGTTGTTTCTCCCAAGGGTTCCTCCATCAAATGTTAAATATATATTTTATTAAGTTTCCTGACCATGTTTGTTGCCTCTGTATATTTTTGGTTTTCCAGTTGATATTCAGAGGCCATGGTGACTGATTGGTAAAACACTTGGCTTCTAAATCAAGAGGTCTCTGGTTCATATCTTGGTGAAGACTGAGACTTTGAATTTGATTTGTGTATGAAGCTCCAGAGTCCACCCAACTCTAACTCATTCGTTGAGAAATGTAAAGACAGCTGTTTGTTGTGCTGGTGACATGACACCCTCATTAAGTACTGAACAGAGAAACTGATGAACTTTATATCATCTGCTCTATAGATTGCAAGATCTGAAAGATCAATGTGTACACTTCCGTTAATCTAACTCAATGTTTTCCAAACATTTTCATAAATGGACACTTTTACATTCTGAGTATTTAGAGGAACACTTTGCTTATTTTTTAAGAGAGGTTAGAGTTAGGCCTACTAGTTAATTATTCCAGTAGTTCATGGACCACCTATTCAGACCTCGTAGAACACAGTTGGGAAACACTGATATAACTCATCAATCCCGTCCTTTTTTTTTGAATTGCTTTCCAACTATGTTATTGTTATTTTTATACCTTCTTACATACAATTTATATCCTGTTTATTTTCTTTAAAATATTAAGGTCCTATTTTTTTTCAATTGCTTTTCGTCTATTTCAACACCTCTTATCTCCGTTAGAGAGGCGTGTGCAGACGTGTGGGCAGCCCAGCACTCACAAATTTACCGCCCAGGCTTTCCCCCAGCTATGGAGAGGTCACTCCATCTCTGACAGTAATGTCTTTGAAAAATCAAGGATTGGCCTCTTTAGTCACACAAGAAGTTGCAAATGGAAAAGATCGTTTCTCGAGACGTAAAATGCCACAGACCTCCATTACAGTTTAAATCCATTTATCTGACTTTTATTCTATCAAACTTTTTGCTACCCCATTTTATCCTAATTCATTATACTACTATCCTAGATCCTTGTTCCATGGATTGCAGTTTCTTTCCCCTGTCTTTTATTGTGCCATCTCATTATGAAATAGATTTATTTTCCAGGAATCATGGATCAACTGTCAGAGGACATGGCTATATTTAGAATCAATTTTTAGTGCCCCTGATATTCAGAGGCAGCTTCCAGTGGAGGCCAAACTGTTTGTTGAAGTTGACAGATCTTACAAGGAAATTATGAGGAGAGTAAAGAAAACTCCTCTAGCTATACGTAATGGAACACAGCCAGGTTTGTTTTCAGTTCAATTTGTACTTCTTAGCCCTACACAATAAATATTTATTTCATTGATATAATCAAAGCTATGGTAATATTTACATTGTATATATATATTACTGATTATGATTATGGCTCTTAATCTTCAAGTTCATTAGTGTAGTGCAACCATTTAAATTGTAGAGCAAGTATCAAAATGTAGGAACAGGGTTTGAGAAATGTTTGTTTGTCTGTTGTCTGATTCTATTGAAGGTGTCAAAATGTCATTACATTTTTATTTTTTTTTTCTCTTTCAGTAACTTTAGGAAGTATTTGAACAAAACATTAACAAATATTTAAATGAAACATTTCTGCATTAAAAGTAATGACATCTTTACAGGTCTCTGGGAAACATTTGAATATAACAATGAATTATTGGATAAAATTCTGAAATGTCTTGAAGCCTACCTGGAAACAAAGCGTGTTACATTTCCAAGGCAAGATTTAAGCTTAGCTATAGACAGAAATTATTGTTAAGCTTTAGGTTAGATTACATGCACTAATAGAATCAATGACTTGGTTAATGCTCTAATTAACATAACCTAACACTACATGAATGATTAAGTTAACACATAGGTACAAACTGTACACTAAAATCTTTATTTAAAGAAATGTCTCTTCTTTATGTCAAGAAATTTTCTTCAAAAAACAATTACTTAGCTTAAGATTTATTTTAGAATATTCACAAGCAATTTAAATTTTGAATCTTTTTTCCCAAATAGAATGCTTCCTTTGTTTTATAATTTAAATAATTTTTTGGTCCAATTTTCTCATTTAAACAAAATTTAGAAAATGCAGAATATTAAAAAAACAACACCTTTGGGAGCTTTGAGTTACCTAAAGATGTAATAGCTAAGAATGTGAGCTAGTGTTTTTTTTTAGAAGAGATTAGATTGTATTTTTGTCCATATAATATTTGTAGACGGCATAAATTTCTGTCTCTTCTAGGGTTCTACTTTCTCTCCAATGATGAACTACTTGAGATACTTGCACAGACTCGAAACCCATTGGCTGTGCAACCACATTTACGTAAATGTTTTGATGCTATACACAGACTAGAGTTTGCTGTGGTTGAGGGACTTCCACCTGGTATATTTATAGTAGCTTAATAGTGTCTTCATATTTTCCAACTTGAAAAAGCTTGAAAAAAATACAAGTAAGTTATTAAATTTATTTTTTAATTGCAGAGGAGGAGATTCAATTTACAAATGACATATTAAGCATGATATCACCAGAAGGAGAGAAAATTGGATTGGGCAAAGTAAGTAGTTTCTTTTTTTTTTGTTTAGGATTTTATGGCTTAGGAATTACACATACTTTTTATTAAAACATAGATCTCTTACAGAAACTGATTAGCTTTATATTTAATAATGTGGCCAAAGACAGGTGCAGAAGACAAAAAGAAAACTTAAATAAACCCAGGCTTTGTCTGCATTAGATTTGGCAAAATATGCAGGTCAATATTGGGTTTGCAAAGTCATGAGAACCACTGTGTTCACCCTGAATCTTCAGAATCAAAGACATTGCCATTAAATACATTTTATTATGGACTCTGTAAAGAACTACTTAACAAAAAATTGAGAGTTATGTTTTGTCATTGTAAAATGTAATGTGATTGTGACCTTAAACATTATATTTTCTTTCTACTAAATGCAACTATAAGCCTACTAATATTGGTATTAGGGACAATAACAATGAGAATAAATTGAGGTTGTGGCTTCAAAATCAAACTTTGTCAATGACTCAACAAAGCAGAGTCTAACGTAAAGAAGAAATGTTTACCCCAAATTATGGAAATAGTCTACATTATGGAACAAATCTTTTTTTTTTTACCTACAATTCATTTTTTTTTTTTATAGGGCTTGAAGGCAAGAGGTAATGTCGAAGATTGGCTTGGAAAAGTGGAAGAAGCCATGTTTGCCAGCATACGACGATTGTGCAAAAAGTCAATCAAAGACTATGAGACAATGTCATTTCTTTCTTGGATTATGTCTAATGCTTCACAAGTAAGTAAATAACTTTTGTATGTCATTTTATTTGGTGTTAGCTTGAGAAAAGTATTAGAATTTCTCCATTCAATTAGTTTGAATGCAGAAATGATGGGTACTATTACTATTCTTTTGAAAACAATTTTTTTTACAATGTCTATATAATAGAATGCCCTTTTTTTAATCTATGCTATAAAATAAGATATTTTTTAGGTTTCACAGCTTTGTCTAGTTTATCAAGAGAAGTTCAACATTTTTTAACTTGACAGTTAGTTACACTACCATTAAAGACACCTTTGTTCTGTCTCTGCCATGATGCAGGAATTTAAGTTTAGGCTTTAACTAATAATCTTCATTTTGGAAAAAATGTCTGATACATTTAAAACAAATCAAAAGCAGTTGGACAAAATTGGTGTGATGTTTGGCTGAGAGGCCAAAACCACTGAGCTATGGCTTGGCCACCAATCAATGGGGACTCAAGTTTGAATCTGGACTTAAGCAGAGCTATGTTTGCTGAGTGCATAAAAGCAGGAGGGAAACTTGTTTCTATGCCCCCCCTCTCCACTGGTCCACAAAAGAGATTGGACCATAGTACATTGAGCATGCAATAAACATGAAAGCAATAACAAAAAGTATTGATTCTCAGAAAAATCTTTGACATAAAGGACAAATTATAAACTAGGAGGGCTAATTATAAATTAATAGAACACTAGATGTTGGTACATTAAATAATAGAGTACAAAGACTCATAATTAACTATTTGGACAAATAATCGACTGTTAGAACAAATTTAATTTGTGAAATTATAAACAAGTAGAAGAATATAGGTACTAGCAATTCAAATTATAGAAAAGCAGAATAAATGTTTCATTATTTGGACAAGCTATTAGGTGACTGGGCTAAGTTATAAGTTATTAGGACAAGCTATTAGGTGACTGGGCTAAGTTATAAGTTATTAGGACAAGCTATTAGGTGACTGGGCTAAGTTATAAGTTATTAGGACGAGCTATTAGGTGACTGTGCTAAGTTATAAGTTATTAGGACAAGCTATTAGGCGACTGGGCTAAGTTATAAGACTGTCAAGAAAAGAACAAACAAAGACAAGTAAGATAATTAATCTCATATTGACCTCAGACTTTTGTATATAACAGAGCTAACCCATTTTAGTATTGCTCTTAATTGAATATCAAATTTGTATTTAGGTTGTTCTAACTATATGTCAAATGATGTGGACCCGTGATGTCACACCTATTCTTAGAGACTCTCGAACAGTTATCAGGGGAATGAGGGACTTTGAACAAAGAAGCTTTACAGTAAAAAAATTTTATTTGATTTTATATTTCACAAAACTTATCCTTTCTACCATTATGTATCAGCACTTAAAATGTATCAGTAATTTCAAAGTGACTTTCTATCAATCTATCAACAGGAGTTAAATCTTCTAGCTGGGGCAGTGAGAGGAGAACTTCCTAAACTGGCACTAGCTACACTCTGCGCTCTTATTACAATCAATGTTCATGCACGGGACATAATTTCAGAAATGGTGAAAAAACAGGTCAGACATTTTAGACAGTAAACTTTTTAATCTTCCTAATATAATTAAATTCCATTTGATGGCTTAATCACATTGTTTGACATCATTCATAAATGCATATTGCTTCATTCAACAAAGCCCAAGAACTATTCTTAAAAGATGACTGGTGAAATGTGCATTAATGGGCTGCTTTACATGCAGCCCTGAGATTACCAAAAGCTTTAAAATCTTGTTAAAAATAGTATGCCTGTGAATAAATCAAAGCTTTACAAATTTAATCAGTCAAATGGAATTTTGAAATGGTAATCCATTGTAAAAATGACAAAATCATGAATGTCCCAAATGTGGTTAATTATAATTATAATAATAATAATAATAATCTTTATTATCCGTATGGAAATTTGTCTTACAATTTGTGCATTACACCAAACAAAAAACATTATAACTATAAGAAACCAAAATGTACATTCACACCAGACTCACTCAAAATTTACATGTGACAAAGTTTATACCAGATTGTTCTTATTTAATGATTTAATTGCCAGCACTCAAGACTTAATAGTAAAAAAAACAAACATCATTTAAATAAATACAAGATCTTCTTTTTAAAAAGATAGAAAAGAAAAATCACAAGTTACAGTTTCATTCTTTCTCTTTTACAAACTGTGTTTTGGGGACAAAAAATTGTTTTTAAAAAGAAAGAATAGTTTTGGTTATGGTGTAACTATAGGACTCATTTTAGTCATTTTAGGTCCATGTCATTATCATCTGAATGTAAATAAAAAATCTTTCTGGGTTCAGTATAATGCTAGGAACAAAAAACAAAAATATTTTTCTCTCTGTATGTGAATAGAAACATTGCTTGTGCATTGGAAACATTTACAACCTACAGGAGATATATCTTATAAATATGTCTAGTTGTAAGTTGTAGCTGCTGGCAGTTTTAAAATCTCTTTAGCCAAGTTTTTTTGGTGTGGCATTTCTTTTGATCTACCAAGTCTTTGCGAATTCAGTCTGTGTCTTATTCCATTTCAATCTCCTTGGGATTCTTTCATTTGTTTGTTAAATGAGGAAACTACAAAACTTGTGTTAACAGGTATCAGAACTTTTAAGTTTTGACTGGCAAAAACAACTCAGATATTATTGGAATATGGAAGTGGTCCAAACTGTGTTGTCTGCATGTCTACACCTATGGCTATGAGTACCTTGGAGCCTGTCCTAGACTAGTGATTACACCTCTGACTGTAAGTTTATTGATATGGGTATCGTTGGACTATTTATATTTTTCCAAGTGACAGGCATATTGGTTTGATCAATTGATAGGATAAAACATTTGAATTAATGTCAGGATAAAACATTTGAATAATATGACATGACCTGACTAATTTTCAGAACATGCCTAGCTGACTATTTGAGGATTCAAGTGGATATTTCTATTGAATTAAAAAGATAAAATATTTGAATAGCTAAGTTGACATATCTATTACATCAATGATTATTAACTGGGCAAACACGTTTAACAAATTTACTGAACACAACAGAATTAATTGCTAATAAATTTTTTAGTTTTAAACTTAATAGCAATGCTTTTAGTTTAAAAAAAACAACAGCTACCACTTTTGTGTAGATCCCTACTTTTAAATTGTAAATTCTCAGTTGCTTAACTAGCCTGAAGATTTTATGATTAACATATTAGTACCTTATTCATTAGTAATCTAGTAGAATGGGAGCTCAAAGTCTGCAAGTGATGCCAGATGTTACTTTTTGACAAATAGTTACAATCACAATCATTGAGACATTGACAAAATTCTTTCTCCCTCCTAGAAGGATAAGTATCATCTTTCTAGTTAATGCATTAAAACAGCAACCATCTCTATCTTTAGTTTTCTATTCATGCCACATTGCTCATTCATAGGACAGATGCTATCTCTGCCTTATGGGAACCCTACAACTTGATCTAGGTGGAGCACCTGCAGGTCCAGCTGGTACTGGAAAGACTGAAACAACTAAAGATTTGGCTAAAGCTTTGGCTATATGGTGTGTAGTGTTTAATTGTTCAGACAGCTTGGATTATAAGGTGATTAGGACCTTAAATATAATTATGTTTCTTTTATAAATACTTTATTTGAATTAGTGAATATTGAATATTTAGTTCAAATTGTTCATTGACTTATTATTATTATTATTATAGCTTTTATATAGCGCTACTTTCATGCTTATAGCATGCTCAGAGCGCTTTTGGTACAATCTCATTTGTGGGGGGAGGGGGTATCTAGGAGTTGGTTTTCCGTGCTGCCTTTAGGCAGAGACGCCATGGCTGAGGGGCAGACAAACCATAGCTAAATGGTATAAAGAGGCTTACTTTCATTGAAAAACACCATGGCTAATGGCTTACATATTGTTGTGACTGATGAGACTGGGTGACATAAACACTACAGAACTGAATGACATAAGACTCCACAAGGCTCAGTGACTTAGATAATTATATTAACACAATATATTTTAAGATTCTATACCAGAAATAAATTAATCCTCTCTTGATTTATATTTTTTTGTGTGTGTTTTTATTGGCGATGCTCTAGTGTTCTAAACTTCATGTAATCCTTAATATGCTATTGGAAGGGAAGGCTGCTTCCATTTTCATTAGACTAGGCTCACAAGTCTGATAAAACTAAAACTCACCCCAAAAAGATGCAAGTCTACAATACATGCGTTCTGAGTACAAAACATGGTCAATGTATGTGAAACAAGTCCCCACCTCTGCCAAGTGGATGTGATCAAAAGGAAAAAAAACCTTTGTGGTGATCCCTACTTTTAAATAGAAAATAGTTGCTTAACTATCTTGATGATAAAGGTGTGATCATCATATACAAATGAAGCTTTCAGAATGCATCAAATCATATTGTTGTAAACCTGGTGGTGACACAGTTGGGGGTAGTGCTGTGTGTTTTTAGCCTACTCAAATCGCCACAGTCCAGCGCAGGGTGAGCGGTCAACTGTGACCAGTGACAGTACACGCCAGTTCGGCAACGACCTGTGTGTAAATATTACGCATGCAAGTCATGGCGATTGTGATCATTCTGAGTGGCCAAGAACGTTCCATCCCATTCTAGAAGGCCAGTAGAGACTCTATATAAGAGCGAGTGTGTTAGAAAGACTGGACTTCACGTTACCTCGCAATGTGACCAGACGAGTTAGTGTGATGTTGTTGCCAACCGTACAGTATTTGTAATGTATTTGAAATTAAATTGCTACTGTTACTTTTGAGCCCTGATGAGTTGTGAGGTTCTTTGAGTTCGTTGTGTCGTGTGGTGCAGTTTGAAGAGAGCCTGGGCAGTAGAGGAGAGATTGTAACAATATGAATAGAAGAGCATATAAATGCTTGGGAAGACATGGACATAGATCTAGACTTCACCATGTGTAGAGAAGTGGTAGAGAGACATTCATTGAACAGCCATGTAGCAGTAATGCAGCAATGATGTAGCAATGATCTCAGCTGACCTAGCTAGTTAAATGGAAAAGACTGGAACTACCAGGTTCTACATAGTATGCATGGGCACTATAGCCCTAACAAGGAAGGCTCTATGGGATAGCCATAGTCATCTTAGGACAGAGGTCTGTCAATGATGATAATGATTACTCTATGGTTTGACTTCTTCAGCTATATTAAATACTGTTTTATTGAGCAATTATTAGATGTTAAAATTTTATGTTATTTTAACATAACTGATAGTTTCAATTTCCATTGTATTCTTCCAGATGATGGGAGGATTCTTCTCTGGGCTAGCACAGTCAGGGGCCTGGTGCTGTTTTGATGAGTTCAACCGAATCAATATTGAAGTTTTATCTGTTATTGCTCAACAACTTATTACTATCAGAAATGCCAAAGTAGCTAAGGTAGGAATCAAAAGTAGATAAGGCAGGATTCAAAAGTAACATAGGCATGAAGCTAAAGCAGCAAATATGAAGCATGTCTTACCACCAAAGAAAGTGTCGATTAAAAAGTGTTACCTGAAAATAAATAAAATAATGACTAATCAAGATAAAGTGACTTTTATCAAAATGTAATTACTTAGATCTGGTTATCATAATATAGAATAAGCTGTAATAAAGACAAAAAAAATTATTAGCAAAGGAATCTAATGAGAAAATAATATTTTCATATCGAACACTGTGCATGAAAGTAAATACTTAGGTTCTAGGTTTCTGAATGAAGATTTCTCGTGTTTTTATTAGGTCTAACGACCCAGATGAAAGTTTACCTTTATTAGATTATATTTCGGCATGAAACTCAAGGCCTACATGTTTTTTTGTTTTTTTTAAATGAAACTCAAGGCCTACATGCTTGCCTCTAGTGTTTCAATCTAGTCCTTTATTAATCTCCATTATTGCCTACTAAAAGAAGAGTGTTTTTGTTTAAATATTATATGGAAAGGGAGTTAAATAATCAATGTAATTAATCAGACTAAAACATTGTTCTCTAGAATAAGTGGCGAACATCGTTAGGCTTAGTGTTTTTGGCAGTATTATTTATGAAAAGTGTTGCAGACTAAGAAATAAATAACTTCATTTGTACAAGGCACAGTAAATAAAGACACCATATTAACTCCAATAAGTCCTTCATTATAAAATACAAATGTCAGTGTGAGAAAATGTACCTCATTCCTATAATCTTATTCAACTTATTCTGCTCCTCACAAGTCTATAGACTTTTCTAAGTTGTAGGTTTTGAATGATAGGTTTGGAATTTTTATACTAAATACTACTGCAAACTTTCCATATTATAATCAGTAGATACAAGTGTCTATGTAAATATGAATAAATCAGCCACTCTGGTTTAAAAAGCGAAACAAAATCAATCTTTCAAAGAGTTATCAGAATAACACACCAATATTTCATCAGAAAAACACACTAATATTTCATTAGATGAACACAGCAATATTTCATCAGAATAACTCAGCAATATTTCATCATAAGCAGACATCATTATTTCATCATGGGCAGTGTTTTTGTTTTACTTATTTTTCCAAATTCTATATGTGTCAAGCAGTTTCTTGTATTTTCTCATGTTGCAATTTAAAACTTTCATATATATTTTTTTTTTGACATCACACCGTATATTAATATAGTCCTGAGATCGTCTTAATCATTATTTCCTATTTACTGTTGACTATTCATTATCATTACCTCTGTTTTAGTGATGGTTTGAGAGGTGGGTGCGTTTATTCTAAGTTTTAAAATCCCTAGATAGAAGCTTGGTAATTGCATGTAGTGCATGTATGTTTCCGTGTAGGTTATGGTCAAGAAGATTCGGTAATGAAATTGGTTAACCTGATTAGTGTTAAAAACAATAAAAAAATTGTCTCTCTCTTTAGTCTCTTTAGATTACTAGACTGGTAAGAACAACGTTTTCTATGTTGTCTCCCTCTATAGCTCAATAGGTTCATGTTTGAAGGGCGTGAGATCAAACTGGTTCATACATGTGCAGCCTTCATCACTATGAATCCTGGTTACGCTGGACGGACAGAATTACCTGATAATTTACAGGCTTTGTTTAGACCTATATCAATGATGGTACCAGATTATGGTAAGAGGATGAAACATCTAGAAGGTCTTTTCCTTAGTAGTATTCAAAAGCTAAAAGTACAACAATGGCTAAGTGTTTAGAAAAATCCCAAAAGGCCCAAATCTGCAAGTACATGTGATGCCTGTCATGGAGGCTTGAACAAACTGTTCATTGTGCAGAGCAGGCCATTGTCTTGTATTGTCTTGTACTTTGCATGGTTCGGGCCAAAGTTTGACTCCTAAGGACATTTATTTATGTATTTAATTTATAAGACAACAAAAATAGAACCTAAACCTATGAACCAGTTTAAAGTTGAGTGATCCTTTTGAATGTTTTATTACTTTTATCTCTGGTATCACATGCAATTTCTTTCTCAGCCTCTGTCATTTGAGATGGCTTAGATCTTATGCTAGATTTGCTATATTGTCTCTCTATTTAGATGATGGGAACTTGGGCTAATTCATTTCATCTCCTCTCAATATTCATTCATTTTCAGCTGTAAGACAAATGAAGCTTTTTCCATTAATGCCATTAGTCCTTATGTGTTCTCTTTTTCTTTTAGTTTATGTATGCAGCTGCAGTGTTTATTATATATCATTTTTATCAACTTACAGATGATGTTTATATGTAGTTTATTGTCACTCCTGTACAAAGTGACTCCTTGTAGATAAATTATTTCCAGTTCTAATATTTTATTGCTTCTTTTCTTTTAGGTCTTATTGCTGAAGTTATCTTGTACTCAGAAGGATTTGAGTCCTCCAGAACATTAGCCAAGAAAATGGTTCAAATGTACAAACTGTGTAGTGAACAACTCTCGCAACAAGATCATTATGACTTTGGTAATAACCTTGACACATTCATCAATAAGTATTTCCTAGAAAAAAAGTACACACTCATAAATAATAATGTCCTAAAAATAGTAGACACTCATGAATAATTATATCCTAAAAATAAAGACATGTACATACTCAAATAAAATATGCAAATTTATGATAATATACACATTTTGTTTTAGGTATGCGAGCTGTAAAATCTGTCCTGGTTATGGCTGGCAGTTTAAAAAGACAGAATCCTGACAAACCGGAAGATGTAGTTCTGATTCGAGCGCTTCGTGATAGCAATCTTCCAAAGTTTTTGTTCAACGATGCTAAACTGTTTCAAGTAACTCGGTTTTTACTTTTTCATTTATTATTATTATTAGTATAAGTATCACTATTATTTGTTTATTTTTATGCTTTGAACTGTTATAAAAGACTAACAGCTATATATATATAAACTCTTCCAACAAATGTCAAAACAAAAGAAAGATGAAGTTAAAACCACAGTGTTAAGCCCTGTAATAAATGTGAACCATTTGATGAATGGATAAATCACTCTGTTGATTAATAAACCACTACATCTATTCATGTAGGCCCTACTTCTGATTATAAGCTTACTGAACCATACAATAGTAAAGACTGTATATTATTATTATGCCATAAACTAAATTATCACTCATATTGCATGTTAATAATGTGTATTTACTTACATGGAGCTTAAGCTTTTAATTAGTTTTTTAGGCAAACATTGTTATCTATGAATTATCAATTCATTTGTGGAAAGTTTTTCTTATGGTTTTATCACCAGCATTAAACAGAATATTTCTTACAGATAAATCAAAATTTAAAAAATTATATTTTGGGTGGAATAAAAAAAAGTATTAATAATGTGAAGAAATAGTTATGAAACTTGTTCACTGAGTGGTTTATAATGTTTTGCAGGCCATACTTTCAGACCTTTTTCCTGGTGTTAACATACCAGAACATGATTATGGCCAGCTGAAAGATGAGATCATGAACATCCAACTAGAAATGAAGCTCCAAGTGGTGGACATGCAAGTTGTGAAAGTGATACAGTTCTTGGAGACTATGATTGTCAGACATGGTGTTATGTTAGTTGGACCAACTGGGGGTGGAAAGAGCACAATTTACAGGGTAGTGTATTACATTTGTAGCCATTCTAATTGTAGTGTATAGGTATGTAAATCTTAAACTTGTAAGTTTTCATTCACTCTGTGACTCACACATTCTCTACAACTTTTTTACTTTTTAAAGTAATGACTTTATGTTTTTGCATTTGAAAAGTTTGAACCAGGGCCTAAAAAGAAGAGTTTAATAAGGAATCCATCAAAAGTACATGATCTGCTAAGCTAATATTTTAAAAAAATATATAGTCATCTATCCACATTATGTCCCTTTGTTGTACAATGACCTTGTTTCTTAGGTCTATACATTGAAAGTTAACAACAATCAATAATTAAACACATTCAATATCAACTTTCTCTGTGGCACCAGTGAGACAAAGACCAGAAATAAAATAGGCTCCTCCCTTGGAATTATGTATAACAATTTGAACAAATTAAAAAATATTTTAAAGACCATCTTTCACACTTAGAGCATTTATATATATATGTATATATAGTTCGTCCATCGTGGTTTGATGATGACCACTTTTGTCATCCAGGGGGCTGAGGGCTTTGCACAGGGGTTTTGTGCCCCCCTCATTTGGCTGGTGAGACCTATGTAATGTTTGGCCTTCTTCTTCTTCTTCGGATAGACTGTCATATGTAAAAAAATGCATATCTTGTTTCAGCTAATTTGGGACAGGTTCTGAGTTTTCTGAATTTTTTTCACAATTTCATGATGTAGGTGTAGGTTAAGACATCACTGATATTTTAAGGCAATAATGTCTTACAATGCATACAGCTGCTAAAGGGTTATCTGAAATTTTTTACTCAACCAAATAAAAAAATGATTAACTATTGCCAAATTTTCTTTGAAAATATTCTAACAGCATCATTAAAATGAAAAAAGAAAAAAAAGACAGTTGTTTGGAAAGTAAAAAGAATCAATACAAATTTTGACACCTGGCAGGCTTTGTCATGCAGTTGTTTAAATCAGTGATGCCCAACCCAATTCGATATGTGGGCCATTTTAATTTCCAACTCTAGTGTCGCGGGCCACATGATAGAAAAGATACAAAAAAGTAATGAAATTGACTTGTAACTCTTTTATTTGAGACCCGAGGATCTAGTACTTACACTGAATTATTGGGATATATTTGAATTTTCTTTGTACGCTTCAGAAAATCGCATTAAGTTCTGTTTATGTTTTGTTGTTATTGGTCTTTAATACAGCCACACTTTATAAGTCCATTATTAGTTCATATTACTTACTGAAAAAAATAATTTGTTAAAATTACACTGAGTCATATTTAGCCTACCTTTTTTTAGTGATATAAACTAAAACTCATTTAAACTTAAACTCATACAAACTGAAAGTCATATATACTTATCTTATTTCATTTATACCTATTTCAATACCAACAGTGGCCACCAATATAAGACTTATTTTTTCATGCACTTGAAACTTAAAATTGGTTACATTTAAATTAAGTGATTCACATTTCTGATAATGTGTGTTGATTTGTCTTATTTTGAAATGTAATTTTTGTATGTTGATGTAATTATGACATTTAAATGTTAAAACAAAAAAAAAGGGAACCTATACACTAAGTTTGGTCAACCCCTTTATGTGTGAATTGTCCTAGAAATGTGAAAAAGTAGCAATTTTTTCACAATTTTTGCCCTAACATAAACATAACATTTCTATTTTTTAGGATGGGGGAAGTCAAAGTGTCCATTGTAATAGATTGTAATACATTGTAATACATTGTAATAAATGCTATGCTTAAGAGTTACTAAGACATAAATGGCAACACATTTATTTATATTGAAAATCAAACAAATTTTTTTTAAAACTCTAATTATTTAACAAAAAAAAAATGTTGTGCAGTGTATATGATAATGTGTATTCACCTTTTTGAATTTCAAGATTATATCATTACACTGTTAAATGGATAGAGATGGAAGGTAGTGAATAATGTAATGATAGAAGCATGCAGATGCTATTAGCTAAGGTTGACCCATCAGGGTGCCAAGAAAGATTCCAGTGCTTTTTAAAAATGATGTTGCATTAAATACAAAGTATCTTAAAGAACTATATCCATACCAGTAAGAACAAATTAGTTTCAATGTAGACTTAAGAATTCTCAACATTTAGATCTGTACTCTTATTTTCCAGGTAGATAACAGCAAAATAAACTCATTTTGTAAGTTGCTTGAAGCCATTTTCTTCTACAAGCTTGGTCAATTTGACTGGTCACTAGAATCCTCCAAGATGTTTCGATTTCTGTGCCAGATCTTTGTGTTTTGTTACCTTTGGGCTCTTGGGGGTAACCTCAATGATGAGTACAGAGATGCTTTTGATCTGTTTATACGACAACAATTTGATGAAAATCAAGATGCCAAGGTAACTGAAACAATATTATGTGTTGATAGTTTCAATCAGATATTCTATTTATACATCATAGACAATTTAGTGCTGAACGGGCTCAGAGTTGATTTCATTGTTGGATAATATAACAACAAATTTGGACCTTAAAGAACTGGGTATATTTCTTCTACTCACTAAACCTATTGACTTTATTAAAAACTAGACCCATCTAGTAAAAGACTACATTGGTAGTGATAGTAGAAAACAATTTACAAAACATACACCAAGGAGTCTTCTTTATAAGCATAAAAAATAGTTTTTGTGATTGGATACAGAGACGTGAGTCTTGAGTGCATTTTGAATACTGGTGCTTGCTTATAGATTACTTCATTGAGTAACTTAGTATCTGGAAAGAAGTCTAGATGTAGTGCATTCTAGATGCACTGCTGAAGTACTATTGAAATGACAACATGTTCTGTTTAAATTTGATGTTATGTTGTCCTTAAAAACAATACTGAAGTTATGTGCATTGAATTTATTTGCAATATGGAGTGTTTCTCTATTATTAATATAACCTTTCAGCTGCCAGGAACATATCCTTTATGGAGCTATTACATTGAGGTGGATTCAGAGATAATGGATCTGTGGGAACGTCTTGTCTCATCCTTTCGATTTGACAAATCCATTTCATTTTTTAAAATGATGGTGCCCACTGTGGACACAGCACGTTATGGCTACTTCCTAGAGAGGTTACTTTCTGTTCAAAAACCAGTGCTCTTTACAGGAGGGACAGGCGTGGGCAAGGTAGTATGAAATTAGTTTACCAATTTACCTTCATTAAAGATATGATTATAAGATGCTGATTTAATGTTTTTGTTTAAACTATAACTAAAAAAAATTGTTGCAACTTCTGAATATTTCTTGATTGGTTAATGTTTGTGTAATTGAAATAATTGACTGCATATTTGAAAGAATGAATATATTGTCTCCTTCAACTTGTTCTAGTCTGTGATAGTAAGAGATTTACTTGATCGCATCTCTGAGAGAATGAACTACGTACCAGTTTACATTAACTTTTCTACACAAACCAGCAGCGGAAGAACTCAGGAAATTATTGAAGGGAAGTTGGAGAAACGAAAGAAAAATGTTATTGGTAAATTATTTTTTGTCTATAACTGTAACATTTTAACTTCTTATAGAGTCTATGTTGTAAACTAAATGTCTGATGTCAGTAGGTTTTTTGTTTTTATATGTCTTTTTGGTTAATGTCCTGATTTATTAATTACTTTATTTACTCTCTCAAGATATTTTTAGTACTAAAATTTTATTTCAGTAATTATAAAATTATTAAATATCATTTTATGCTAAAAATCGTTTACTTAAAATAAAATAGTTTTCTATATTTTCAAAACCCTACCAATTGAGTCAAGGTTTGTGTACATATATGCAGGCTATATAGGCTACTGTTATGATCTTATGTGCAAAAAGAATCGACAGGGGCTTATTGCAAAAATAAATATATATGAAGAGCGCAACAAGTTAAGAAAGAGATCATGTTCTTCCTCAACTACTGACAACCATTTTTTGTTCAACTGCTAATATGCACTTCTCTAATGACCAACAAAAATCTTTAAAAAAGTTATGTTCACGTGATACACTTTGCCATCTATGCTTTAAGGATATAGAGTGGTTCCCTGCGCCAAATGATTGTCTGGAGGGGTTATATCTGTTTAACAAATGATGTCTGGATGGGTTACATCTGTTTAACAAATGATTGTCTGGATGGGTTACATCTGTTTAACAAATGATGTCTGGATGGGTTACATCTGTTTAACAAATCTGTCTGGATGGGTTACATCTGTTTAACAAATGATGTCTGGATGCGTTACATCTGTTTAACAAATGATGTCTGGATGAGTTACATCTATGTATAAGTAACACACTTCACACATCGCAACAAATGCATTCAAACAATTAGTAGAACAAACAAAATAGGCTACATTTCTTTTTTTTTTTAAAGTTATAAAACAAAAAAGTTGTTTGGTTGAAGTTGTGGCATGTTACCCCACACTGGGGTAACTTGACACATGGCTTGGGGTAACAAATCACCATAATTGGATCATGGTTGTGGCTAAAAGCAGTATGAAAAATAGACTTTGTCCTTTCAATATACCTGCTGGTGGTGAAAGAGTGGTTTTTATATCCTGTTTTGGACAGTTCCAATAGCAGCTACAACAATTTTCTTTCCCCTTTCAGCTTTGGCGTTTCTTTTGATAATGCCCTGTGACCCAATGAACTCAGCAAGATGATTTTTAGTCTATGCTTTGTGTATTTTTAGTTTGTTTTTTTTCTGATTGCTGCGAAGCTAATTCTCTCAGGTCTACCTAGTAATGTCATGAAATATTTCTGACGCAGTGATCAGTTGCTCCATTAAATGTTTTTTTCAAGTTCTTTCAAGAAAACTTGTCAGGTCTTAATTTAACCTGCATTTCTTTTTTCTTGTTTGCTTTCCACACATCAACTGTAGTTTTGTTTTGTACATAACATTGTGCTGTGAGGTAGTTCAGAGTAATGACAGCATAATGACATGGTATCTGCTTGTAGCCTAATTGTACTTTTAATATTTTCCACATGCTTCATCATGATCGAGGGTCAACATGTCCTAGAGCAATTTTTAATACATTAAATTAACTAACTTTTGATTGATTGAAATTAAGAATAAGAACAATTTCAATGTTTAACTAATGCATGGTGACATTATAGTCTAAAACTGACCTAATGTTTCAGTAGTATTAATGTTTAATTACAAAATTTCAGAAAATTGAACTCCACTTTTAGAGCAATTAAAAAAACAGTACAGTCCAATAGATGTAGGTTGGTAACAAAGAAGTGGCAGGGGCTATAATTGACCATCATTTATATATGTTTCTATAAGCATCTCAACTGTAGTCTTACATTTTCGATAGCGCATCAGATTATGTTTTTGAGGATTTGTGACGGCCTGCCCTTTTGACTTAAAGCCCCGCCTTTACCTACATATTTATAAAATGTTCTTTCAGAGTTGAAGATAATTACTTCCTAGTCCAAACCTCCTGCAGGATGACAGGAATGGGAGCGGGCAGGGTTTGAACCCTGGACCATCGATAAATCTGAATGACAGTCCAGTGCGCAAAACGCATGGCCAGACAGCCATCCTATCCTTAATGGCTGACATACAAGACCATAGTAGTAACATACAACTCTTGAAAAGTACCAGTATAATTACATCTTAATTCCTGCTCAAAACTTTGATCAATGTTCATTATTCATACCAATGTCCTTCTGTCATGCTTTTCTCTGTGTACAGGTGCACCTCAAGGTAAACGAGTGGTCATATTTATTGACAATCTCAACATGCCCAAACTGGACACGTACGGCTCTCAGCCACCTATTGAACTTTTACGACAGTATCTAGACTTTGATGGTTTATATGACAGAGAAACAATGACCTGGAAAGAGATTCAGGTGCTAAAAATAATTGCGAACGTTTTTTTTTTCATAAAGGATAACAAAATGTTTACTGTTTGAGTGCATGTGTATGAGTTGAAGATTTTTGATTAAACTGATAATAATAATAGTTTTATTTATAAAGCGCTGTTAACAAACAAAATGTAGGCTCAAGGCGCTGTAATAACATTACAAACACAAACACGACAATAGAAATAAAAAACTAATCTAAAAAAGTTTTAAACAAGTAGGTCTTAATGTTCTTCTTAAAAGTGGTATAGCATGTTGTCTGTCTGAGATCAATGTGAAGTGTGTTCCAAACCTTGGGTCCGTGCACTGAAAAAGCCCGCAGACCGTAGCTTTTGAGGGAGAAACATGACACCACTAAAAGCGTTGAGTCCATTGAGCGTAGGGCTCTCTGGGGGACTTATGGAGTAATCAGTTCTCTAATGTACAGGGGCATCTCATTGTTTTTATATACACTGATGACAAAGTGTGGCGACCTTGTAATCGATTCTTGTAAACTGATGTACCTGGCATGATAACAACAGCCAAAGAACAATGGGGAGAGTCTTGCAATGTGGACCACTTTTTTTTACCCTTTATATATTTAGAGGGTAGCATTCTTAATATACTGGCTCGCCATGATATAAAATGTTAAATAATTTTAAAAGATTCAGAATGGCTCATACTGGAAACCCTCTTTGACTGCAATTTTGAAATCATTAAAACTAATTCCACCTTGGACTGACAAGCTGTGAAGAGACTATAAAGTTGTTTTAAATAGGCATAAATATAAAAGTATTCAATTTTGTCATTGCAAATATCATTTAAAGAATTCACCTATCCCTTAGCCTGTTTAACTGTTGGGACACCACGCATGATCTGTCGACTGTCTTTCTCCATTCCTCTCTGGTTGTTTTTTTTTGCCTTTAATAGAATCTCTTTCAATGACTGGTCATCCATTCTTTTATGTTGTCTTCCTATCTCTTTCTGTGCTGCCTCTTCTATTTCCTGGTTCTGTTCCCTGCAGAAAGTTTTTTGCGAGCCCTGAAGACCTTGTGGTCATTAAGGAATATGGTCATAAAGTTTTAGTTTTCTGTTATTGACAGTGGTTAGCAGGTCATCTCTGGGCCCGATTGTCATTGTGATCCAGTATCTAATCTTTTGTTTATGTTTCAGTCTTTGTATGTGATAATTAGGATCATTCTGTAGCATATATCTATGGCCAGGATCCTCCTCTATAGTTCTGCAGTTCAAGCATATAAGAATGTGGCCATGGCCAAAGTCTGATTTAAGTGTGGAGGGCTATACCTTTGTCTTTCTAAATTGCTATGAGTTAACCAAGTGCTCCTGTGAACTGGCCAGTAGTTCAGTTTTGGTTTCTTTATCTGAAACAATAGCTCTTAGGTATTTAAATTTACTTGTCAACTTTCTTTAAGCCTCCAATACTAATGTCTGTTGGCTATTAGAGTCATAATTAGTGTTTTTTCAACATTGATTTGCACACCCTATGCTGTGGAAGTCTTGTCTTTGAGCAACTAGTAAGCTAGTCCCTGCCAGACCATCTATGTATTCAGCAAAGCACAAGTTAGTAATTTTTCTTCCTTTAATGCTTGCAGTACCTTTGTAACCTTTGATGTTGAAAGCCTTCTTAAAATCTATTAAGACTTGACAGAGTATCCTGAAGCTTAGGATTTTTTTTCTGTTGTGCTGTGACCTTGTCTAAAACCTGCTTGTCCTACTAAAATTTTTGTCATCTATTGGTTTTAGATGGTATAATATAATTTTTAACAGGACTTTGCTGGGATGGCTTATGAGGCATGGTAGTTTTGACAGAGTTGCAAATAGCCTTTTTTTTAGCAGGGTGATGATGAATGATTGAAACCAGGGCTTGGGCCAGTCTCTTGACTGCCAGATCCTGTTGCAAATCTTAAAAAGTGTCTTTATCATCTTTACTCCTCCAGCCTTGTAGAAACTTACCCCAAAAAAAAGTATATATGTGTGTGTGTGTTAATGTCATTAAATGATGGGATAGATTTTGATAAGAGAATAAATAGGCTTTGCAACACAAAAGTTCAGATGATCAATTTAATTCAAATATTTTCACTCAGCAAAGAGTTTCAAGTAGCACTTTTAATATTTAACATTCTTAAAGATATTTTGAGTGTTTATTTCACTTAAGAAATTTGGTTTGAAATTATAGTCCTGTTTCTGAATCTATTCTGAAGTGAAAGTTGGGCTACCAGAAGTTATATTATCAGAATTATATAGAGAATTTAGTGCTGCCAAGAAGGTACAGGTGTGGAGATATATAGGCTTTCACAAAATAATCTATCATCAAACCAGAGAAACCATTACTGACAATCAGCAAAGTGGACATATTTAATCCTGTGTTCAAGATTCCATGAAATAATCTTTCAAATTCTCTTTTAGTCCATTTTAAAAGAAAAAAAGCTGATGCACTGCTACACAGCTTTGTGCACTGACTCAAACAATTTTTTCTGTTACAGGATGTAACCCTTGCTGCTGCCTGTTCGCCTCCTGGTGGCGGTAGAAATCCTGTGTCACCAAGGTTATTTCGACATTTTTCCATGTTCACCATCCCATCCCCAACTGAAATGAGCCTAAAACAGATGTTTTTAGTAAGTTGTTTTTTTTTATGGATACTTTTCTTTAGTACAATATTTGTTTTTGCTTTTTATGTGTTTTCGATGTTCCTTCAAAATTAAAAGATTATTACATTGTAGCCCAAACCTCCCTCAGGTAGTGGAGGATGGTGACTGTGTTTGAACTAGGAACCATTCAGACAATAGTCCAGAGCTCCTACCGTATCATCAGGCAACCATTTTAACAAGGGCCTCACTTAAACATGTTATAATTTAATTTTTAATGGTATTGATATTTTATACTTAAAATATTAATATTGAGTGTAATATGTATTTTCAGTTAAAAAATAGTGATTGTAAATTGTATTGACTGCATTCTCAAATGTCAGGGTAAACTGCCTGGTCATTTAGTATTTGTGAATGTTGTCATGTTGGTCACTCCTGTCAGGTCTGGACTAGGATGTTCTAATCTTCAATTCAGATAGAATGTCTGTCCTGTAACACACATTGAAATAAATTACAATTTATTGAAATATAAAATGTTTTCAACTATTTGTGGAAAAAAAAAAGATAATTAGATAAAATATAACTTTTTTGACTAGTAAATTAAAATACATTTGATAAAGACTTTGTTGGCCTCTTTCAGTCATTGAACAAAGTATTTACTTAATAATAAAAACATAGTTTAGGTTATTGGGCCTATTATGTTTGACTTCACTTTTACTTCCAGGCAATCATCAATGGGTTTTTACTAGACTTCTCTCGCAATGCCCGTACATTAGCTGAACCAATAGTCAACTCAGCTGTTGAACTCTATTTTAGAATGAGCTCAGACCTACTTCCTACGCCTGCCAAATCTCACTACGTTTTCAATCTGAGAGACCTTTCTAAAGTAGTCCAAGGTCAGCATTCTACTTTATAAATTGTCTGCTACTAAGCATTTAAACAACAAAATTTCATGAAATTTGCACCTTTTCAATATCCCATATTATAATAATTACTGTTGATATAATTATAATTAATTGCAAGATGATATGAAAATAGCTTTAAAATACCACTGAAAATATTGTTCGACTAGTACTGTGAATCAGAAACTATGAAAAGAAAACAAAGCTTTAGAATGTCTAAGTGAAAGAATTGTTGTTTGAAAATTATTATCACCTCGAAGCTCGAGAGTGACCAGAAGGCCTAGAATGCAGACTGGTTCTGATTACAAATAAAAGTAAACTAACATTATTGAGAAACAGCTCTTCAATGAAGAAGTTGATAAATTCAATTTCATATCAAACAACTTTAAATAGTTCCACAATAAAAGCACAGATTTTTTAATTAGAGCTACATTAATTTACAGTAACAAAAGCAGGGGGTTAATTAAACACATTTTTTAAAAATAGATTACAAAGTCTCACAAAAATGGTTTGGACTTTCTGAATTTTTTTTTTTAATAGTATTTTTAGATTGATATTTTCATAGGATGAAATTATAGCAAAAATTCTATTTCTTCTTTCACTTTTACTCTTTTTTTTTTTTTTTTTAACAAACCATTTCCTTGTAATTTTATTGCTAGAATCTCAATTTCATTTTCTGTTAGAATTTTCAAATTTGTAATGACATTTTATTGTTTTGTAGGTATATTGCAGGCTGATGCAGGAATCTTCCGTGAAAAAATTCAAATTGTTCGTCTATTTATTCACGAGACTCAAAGAGTGTTCCATGATCGACTGATTAACAATGAAGACAAGCTTTTCTTCCACAAACTTATGGCAGAAATTGTGTACAAAACATTCAATGAGGTTATGTTTAAATTACTGTTATCATTATTTTTAATTTATTTAATTATTGTTTCCAATCTAATCAGTAATGTTAATTAGAACTGAAATAAATACAATCATCAATAGAAGTAATAGCATCAATAGAGGCAAAATAATCTTTATTAATAACTCTTTAAAATGTGAACATTTAGGTCAATGCTCTTAAATTGGTGTAAGAAGTGCAAACAGTCTTGTTCCTATTCATATTACAATGTGAACATTCATTCAGATTGATGAATGTTTGTATAGAAATTTATTCCATTGTTGATGAGCTTGTCATTGTGTTGTAGTTCTAGTAAGCATTTAGCTTACTTGATACAAAACTCTAAATAAATTTTGAAAATGTTTCAACACCTACAATCAACACACATTCTGTCTCTCATCTCCTACTTCTTTCATCAGCTGCTAAGCTTCTTTTACCAACTGTAGAAATCTGAATTTAGCAGCAACAGTTCTCTGTCAATACAAACATGGGCACACACTCCATAACATACATGTTTAATAGTTTTTAGTTAGCTCAGTGCAATGGAATCTATATTTCATTTAAAATGGGGGGGGGGGGGGGGGAGAGAGAGGATCTGTGAAGAGTGGCGGAAAAGCTTAAACTGCTGTGCTATCCATCAAAGGGGCTCAAGCTCATAACCCGACTAAGATCTGAGTTGTGTTTGCTGGGTTCCTGAAGGCAGCACAGAAATTTCTCACAGATAGCCCATACTCTCACAAAAAAAGAGATTGGACCATAGCGCACTACCATAAGCATGAATAATGAAGCTACAAACCAGCCTAAATCTCATTCATTCTCCTGACCTGAACTGAGATTGTCAAGATCTTACTACCCTATTTATTAGACCATCATTTTATCACTTGGCCATCCTATCTAAAATACAAATGTCAATTTTTTTTAATTTTTAAAATTAACTCCAAACAACTGACCCTCATCAAATATCAATGCCAGTAAAGAATTCTTTTAATTATTTTCAGAACTTTGATCCGCATTCGTTTATCAAAGATCCTTTACTGTTTGGTAATTTCATGAAGATGGGATGCCCACCAGAAGAGAAATTTTATGAGGAGATATCTGACATGAACAAACTTCAACATGTTTTAGGGGAGGTAACAAACTGCTATTTAATGATTTCTAAAATTTATATTGTGTAATGAAAATTTCATATGAAAATATCAAAATAAAACGATAAAGTTCTAGACATTTGGAAACTTAGTTTTATACTTCAAATAGTTACATAGGTATAATGTTTTTAACCATTTCAAAAGTTATCATCAAGCACTTTATAGTCTAACCTCTATATTTTATTAAATCATCTAAATTAAAATATATAGAACTCTACAAAGCTTTTATACTTACTTATGTAAAAATTCCTTCTGTTTGAGACAGTATCTAGATGACCTTAACCTTACATCACCTAAAGAAATGCGTCTTGTGTTCTTTATGGATGCAATGGAACATATTACTCGACTAGTCAGGATGATTCAACAAGAAAGAGGCAATGCCTTATTGGTTGCAGTGGGAGGAACAGGAAAACAGTCATTAACAAGGTTCAATATATAAATATCTTTAATATTTTTACCAGATTGTTGAGTTAAAATAATCATTTTTTTACAGTTTTAAAAGAACATTTATATATACTAGTAGATAAAAACACACCTAAGTATGTGATTTTTTTTTTTTGTGTGCAGATTGTCTGCCCACATGTGTAACTATCGCTGCTTCCAGATTGAGCACTTTCGAGGCTATGACTATTCTTCATTCCACGATGACCTGAAAAAATTTTATGATACAGCAGGCATTCAAAATAAACCCACAATTTTTTTATTTACTGATACACAGGTTGGCAAAAGAGTTTTTATATATATATATATATATATATATATAGAGAGAGAGAGAGAGTTACGTATGTATGTGAATATCTGTGTGATCATGTGTGTTTGTCAAACTGTATGTATGTGAATATCTGTGTGATCATGTGTGTTTGTCAAACTGTATGTATGTGAATATCTGTGGGATCATGTGTGTTTGTCAAACTGTATGTATGTGAATATCTGTGTGATCATGTGTGTTTGTCAAACTGTATGTATGTGAATATCTGTGTGATAATGTGTGTTTGTCAAACTAATGTGATACATATTAATTTTTGAAAAATCTAATACTGGTACTATACTATATGGCTTCTTCTATTTGAAAGACAATGGATAAGCCTAGATGTGTCATCGGTTTTAGTTTCTTCTTGAGACTGGGCAGAATCTGGTGTTATTAAACAAGCCAATTCTTAAGTGTCAATGTTTGCCACAGTTAGTGTATATGAATGCACCTGTTAAAGGGCTATGTGACAGGACAGCTTTCTTTATCATCTTTTTGTCTCTAGCTGCTTCATTCCTTTTGTTCTCAATGAGGTTTGTACCAGTATGCACAGTCTATCTTTATGCTGACCAATCTTGGGTGATGTTTGTACCAGTATGCACAGTCTACCTTCATGCTGTTCAATATTGGGTGATGTTTGTACCAGTATGCACAGTCTACCTTCATGCTGTTCAATATTGGGTGATGTTTGTACCAGTATGCACAGTCTACCTTCATGCTGTTCAATCTTGGGTGATGTTTGTACCAGTATGCACAGTCTACCTTCATGCTGTTCAATCTTGGGTGATGTTTGTACCAGTGTGCACAGTCTACCTTCATGCTGTTCAATCTTGGGTGATGTTTGTACCAGTATGCACAGTCTACCTTCATGCTGTCCAAACTTGGGTGATGCAAGTGACATGTCCAAGCCAACTTAGTCTTTTTCTGTGACATAATATTATAGATATTGTGGGTATTGGCTAGTTTCAAAACTTCCTGATGGGAGACACAAACCCTGCAGGAAAAGGACATTATGTGTCACAGGCAGTGCAAGGGTAAACTGTTTAATCTATCCTCGTGATGTATGCATGTTGACCAGCTCTCACTACCATTAAGAAGAGTTCACACTATGCAGCTTTTTTGGTCGCTGTGGTCAGTTTGGTATTTTCCCAGACATAATTAGAGAGTCTTGCCACTGCTGCAGAGGCTTTTTCTTGTGCAAGACTTGAGTCTTGGCGAGACTTATTGTAAGTCTGAACCCTTGACATGCAACTGCCAGAGCATTTACTAGTTTTTGTGATCTTTCTTGTGAATGATAGTTGTGCACCTTATTGTCACTGAACAGCAGTCCCTGATCAGGATATGCAGTTTCTTCATTTTGATGATAAGTCAAGACAGGTTAAAAAGCCATTGGATCTACTGTAGATAAAAGTAGATTGGTGTAAAATGTCTATTTGATCAGTTTCATAGTCATAAATATTTGATATTTAAATTACCTAAAAATTGTATATTGCATACACAAATATTCATTTTATGCCTATACTGAGATCATTAAAGGTAACAAACATTTTTAAAATCATTAGATCTATATGAAAACTTGATTTGTAAAATCCTGTATAGAACTATGCATATAGTACTTATTTTAATTAATTAGTCCATATTATTATGTCTTATTAAATATTTAGTGTTTATGCACTTTCTTTTTTTTTTCAATTAGCAACAATAGAATCTACATTTTAACTAGTTTTAGAAACTGTTTTTTCTTGCAATGCAACCCTTCTCCCATCCTCTTGGAATTTTTTCCAAAACAAAGCAATCCATTATCTTGAAGCCTTTCTCAGTACAATTACCTTTGACTATCTGTGTCTTGCCTTTAATTTGTTTAGATAACATTCCTTTACAAGTAGGTCACAATGATCCCCTCTAAATATGGCCACAACAAAATAACATCCACAAAACTTGTCTTACAAAAGATGGTGGTCAAATGCCTTGTCATCAATGTTTCCCTTGCACTAATTTCAATATAATTGACCATAAACATCAATAATCATACATGTGCACCACTGCTCAATAGTTTTTTAATGTGCTAGCTATACTACAACATAAAGACAGAAAAAAAATATGTGAGTTTTGTCATCTTTACAGATTGTGGTAGAAGAATTTCTAGAAGATATTAACAACATGCTGAACTCTGGAGAAGTTCCAAACTTGTTTGAACCTGACGAGTATGAGAGGTTGATAATAGGCTGCAGACCAGGTGCTAAAGAGGCAGGAATTCCTGAAGGAAATAGAGATGCTATCTATGACTATTGTATCCATTGTGTCAGGTACAGTTGACATTATTGTTTTAACCGTCAGGCACTTATGACCTTACTATATTTCATGTATAAATGACTCTAGACCTAACTGTATCCAGTGTGTCAGGTACAGTTGACATTATTGTTTTAACCGTCAGGCACTTATGACCTTACTATACTTCATGTATAAATGACTCTAGACCTAACTGTATCCATTGTGTCAGGTACAGTTGACATTATTGTTTTAACCGTCAGGCACTTATGACCTTACTATATTTCATGTATAAATGACACTAGACCTAACTGTATCCAGTGTGTCAGGTACAGTTGACATTATTGTTTTAACCATCAGGCACTTATGACCTTACTATATTTCATGTATAAATGACTCTAGACCTAACTGTATCCAGTGTGTCAGGTATGTTTGAACTTTGAACTTGTACCTGGTCATTTGACTTTTCTTTATCCATTTTTCACGTTCATTTGACTTTTCAATGTCCCCCTATAACAGTTTCATTTGGCTTGTTGATGGTCTATTTTGTTGATGATTATATATGTTAATGGTGCATGTGAGTTCATAGCAGACACAACAACAGAATGAATAAATAATATACTTGATAACGCAGGCTGATAACTTCAACAATTTAATGAACAATAAAAAGGGCACAGTCCTCTGTCGTTGCTAGCCTAGCGTCGTCCTCTAAGGCGTCTTGTCCGTTATTCTTCTAGTTCGTAATCCTACTCTGTTCTTACTCGTCACATCACTTAGGAAAAATCCGATTAACCTCAACTTCTATGCATCTTGTGTCATTACAGGCTTATTGTATTCACTGTCAGGTACATGTAGCTTTTGTTGCATTCAGTGTGTCAGATAAGTATCCAACATATCATGGCTAATGGAACCAAAAATTGTTCAATCCTTTACCCTTGGAAACTGCCTTGTTCATTTGAATGTGTGGGTGGAGGATATCTAGCACCTGTTCATAGAAAGTCATTAATTCATTGTCATCATGTTCAGAGAATTGTGCTTGTCACTTGACTGGTGTGTAGCATTACATACATATGGTCATCTTCACCTTACCCTGTCATTCAGTCTGTTGAACTGTTGGGGCACCATAAACATCTGTTGACAGTTTTTCTCCATTTCTCTCTCTATCAGGATTAGAGTTTCTTCTGTAGACAGCCCCATCCATTCCTTAATGTTGTCCTCCCAATCCTTTCCATTTACACCACCTTCTTTATTTCCCTGGTACTGTTACCTGCAGACAAGTTCTTGCGAGCCCTGAGAATCTCACTGTACAGTCTTAACTTGTGTTTTTTAACAGTGGTCAGAAGGTCATCATGGGGCTTGGTTGCCATTGTAAATTGTAATCCTGTTTTGGATTTCCAAGTTTGAAAATATAATCTTTGTATGTGATACAAGTTAACAATTTGTGCATGCATAGGTAAATATATATTTGACGAATGAACAGTCACAGTAAAAGTTAAAAGTTAGGATGGCTGCCTGGTCATGCGGTTTGTGCGCTGGACTGTCGTTCGGATTTATCGACGGTCGAGGGTTCAAACCCTGCCCGCTCCCATCCTCCGTCGTCCTGCGGGAGGTTTGGACTAGGAAGTAAACTATCTTCAACTCTGAAGGAACATCCGAAACATGTAAAACATTATTTTACAAAATAAAAAAAAAAGTAAGACAAGATGATTAGAAGGCACTCAAGAATGAACTATTAGTTGCAGATTTGTTGAGAGCAATTAAAGTGAATTTAGAGTATAGATATCATGTTGTGATAGAGTCAACACTTTTACCCTTTAGATCTTCATTTGGACATTCTTAAAAAGAAAACAAAAGAGCTGAAATTACAAAAGTGTTAAGGTCTAAAATTAATGTGCATAACTAGATTAACAAGGAATATCTGTAGACTGATAAGATAGAAAAATTATTTTGATGGTTATGAAGAAAACTTTTCAGAGAAATAAATTCTTTAAGACTCTGTACTGTTGTAATATTTTAATCCAGACATAATAAATTTGTTTAATATTATTTTCTGTAAAGCTGTCCTTTAAATTTAATTGCACTTTATCGGTCTGTATTTTTTTCCAGAAATAATCTGCACATAGTATTGTGCATGTCTCCGGTGGGCTCTGCCTTTCGATCAAGATGCCGGATGTTTCCATCTTTGGTCAACTGTTGCACCATAGACTGGTTCATTGAATGGCCGAAAGAAGCTCTTTTAGGAGTGGCACAGTCTTTCTTTAAAACCTATCTTTAGGATGTTCAGATGAAATCAAAGTAAGTTTTACACTAAATTATTATTTTATTGAGCATTAGAAAGAAAATGTGATTCTCAAATATCTATGATCATTAACATTCACTCAAGTCTTCAATTGAAAAACTTGACTTGCATTTTTCTAGAAACTACCACTTAAAAAATATGAAGCAAACTAATCTTCAAACAAATAATGTTTACTATTTAAGTAAACAAACAAAACTCAATAGTTAAAATTGTTCTTAAAAAAATATTAATATTGACACTTAATACAAATAGACATACAAGAAATGTTTAATTTAGAGCAAAACAAATTTGAATATTTTGTAGCAAAATATTTTGTCAACAAGTTACAATTAAGTGTAGCATCTGAACCATTACAACAAGAAAGTTCTTATTCATTTTACATTGGTGTTTTATCAAAAGGACTTGATTACATAGGTTTGACATTGCTATTTTATTGCCCTAAACACATATTATATAGAGGTTCCTCTTTCTGAACTTGTGATCTATAAAGGCAGATGAATAAAACTTGTGTTGCCTGATCAAGCAGTATTTACTCCAGACTGTCATCTTGATGGTCCTGGGTTCAAACTCTGCGCACTGGTTTCCCCTGTCAACCTGAAGGAGGTGGGGGCTAGGAAATAAGGATATTCTATTCTGAAGTAACATCTGAAACATGTTAAACAAACAAAGCTTATCTGTTTCTATAACCAAAGGTTAACTAGGGTGTCACGTGGCCAGCACAATGCCAACTGCCTTTTCTTTACCTATCATATATCAGGTACCCATTAGAGTTGGGTGCACTCAGGGGCCTCAAAATAAATCATATATCAGGTACCCATTAGAGTAGGTGCACTCAGGGGCATCCAAAAATCATATATCAGGTACCCATTAGAGTAGGTGCACTCAGGGGCATCCAAAAATCATATATCAGGTACCCATTAAAGTTGGGTGCACTCAGGGGCCTCCAAAAAATCTCAAAATTAAAACTCCAAGTCTTCACTGATTTTCAAACTTGAATCCCTCTCATCAGTTTGAAGCCAAGTGCTTCATCACTTGACTATCATGTCCCACAAATTGTGTAATAGTTTGAGTATTTCATTTACAGGACAATGTATCTAAAATGTGTGTAGAAATTCATATGAGTGTTACAGAAATGTCAGAGAGATTCTTCACCGAGCTAAAGCGTCGTTACTACACCACACCCACTTCCTACCTTGAGCTGATCAACCTGTACATTACCATGGTACAAGAGAAAACAAGGTACACTCATTTCTTCTAAATAAATATAATTTGAAAGAAGTGATCATAAATTGCACTTCCTATTAAATCCTAGAATAGAAACTACCTTCTATTGTTCTAATATTTCAAAATAAAAATGTCAGTTCTTCCTTATAAATATTTTTTTATTAAATAAAGCCAGACTTATTTCACATTTTTGGATGTTATTAATGTAAAAAAAAACATCTTGGATTGTACTAAATCTTGCTCTTCCTTTTCGACCATTGCACAAATCTATCCTTTTCGACTATTGCTCAAATCTATCCTTTTCGACCATTGCACAAATCTATCCTTTTCGACCATTGCACAAATCTATCCTTTTTGACCATTGCACAAATCTATCCTTTTCAGAGAGACTTATCTCAGCCCTTTATTCTTTCTCTATTTTTTAATCCTTAAAGTAATGTTCTTTTGCTTGACTTTGACATGAGTATATATTATTGGTTTAGAATAAGTTATTAGATTTGTCAAAAGAGGTTAGTTAAAAATAGCTAAGTTGTAGTAGAGCTGATGGTTGTAAACATAGTGAGCTAAATCTGGATATAACTGAAGTTTGATCTTTCTATCTAAGTTATGACTGTCACTAAATGGTTCATCTCCTTGGTTCTGGATGCACTGATATATATTGCTGGTGGCTAATTCTTAATGCTTGTAAAAAAATGTTTATTTGTAAAATGTTTTACATGTTTCGGATGTTTCTTCAGAGTTGAAGATAGTTTACTTCCTAGTCCAAACCTCCCGCAGGACGACTGGGGATGGGAGCGGGCAGGATTTGAACCCTCGACCATCGATAAATCCGAACGACAGTCCAGCGCGCAAACCGCACGACCAGGCAGCCATCCTTATCCTAATGCTTATCCTAATTAAGTCATTTTTTTATGCTACTACTATAGTGCACTTGCAGGTCACAGCTTGGACTGTGTAGCCATGTAAAATACTGTACTCCTCATTAATCTTTGGAATCAAAGAAAAAGCCTTACTATTATTATAGTGCAGTTGTATTAAAAAGTGATATTTCAAATGATGTCATTATAAGTGTCCATAGACATCAATTAGTTTTATAGTCATATTTAAAGCTAGGATTATCTTTAGTCATAATAAGAGTAATATATTTGTCACACAGACATCTTATAATGCAAGCACAACAAAAGAACACTAACATATTAGTTTAGGCTGTAGAAAATGTTAATAGCTTTACTCATGTTGATTTATTTAATACCCTTCTGTTGCATATATTTCTTGTAGTAATATTAAGACTGCTCGTGAGAGAGTAGCTAATGGACTTTCCAAACTGTTTTCAACCAATGATTTGGTTGACAATATGAAGAAAGAACTTGTTGCTTTAGAGCCTGAACTTAAACAGAAGTCTGCTGACACTGCTGCCTTGATGGAAAGACTTAAAATAGATCAAGAGAAAGTTAATGTTGTAAGTTGACATTTGGAAATAGGACGTTTCTATTTATAACATAATGCATTATTTTTGTGCATTCATCATTCAATTATTTTTACTATTTAATTTTTGAAGTTGGGACAAGTAATGTTGTATGAGTTCAAGTTTCATTGAATGATGGAATTTTAATAAATGATCATCAGGTGTATGGTAGTATTGGTAATTATTAAGAAAGTATAGGATGATTGCTGTCAAACTCTTATTTAGCTTTAGAAAAAAAAAAATATGTATATATGTTCAAAGAGAGACAGAAATGAACTTTATATTATCACTATATTTCAAATAGGATTACAAAACTTGAATAAAGAACTCAGAATGTTCATAAAGTTTACTTTAAAGAAACAATCATGTCAAAATATACCTTTACCTTATCCCTTAGTCTGTTGGACAGTTGGGTCACCAAGCAAGATTTGTCGACCGTCTTTCTCCATTCCTCCCTTTTTTTGCCTTGTTTAGAACCTCTCTCAATGGCAGGCCTGTCCATTCTTTAATGTTGTCCTCCCATCGCTTTTTCTGTCTGCCTCTTCTTCTTTACCCTGGCACTGTTCCCTGAAGGAAGGTCTTTGCGAGCCCTGTAGATCTTGTAATGTGGCCAAAGGTTTTAAGCTTTCATTTTTTCACAATAGTTAGCAGGTCGTCATGGGCTCCGATCGCTACAGTAACCCTATCTCTGATTTCTTGGTTTGTGATGCGGTCTTTGAATGTGATGCCTAGGATCCTTCTGGAGCATCTCAATTCCATTGCTAGGATCAAAATATAATTTGTACTTTAAACTTACTGATTTTTAGTAGTAATATAGTATTTTTAAAAAATAAAATTGTACATAGGTTATCGTTTACTAATTGTACTTTTTAATGATACATTTTAAGATTTGATGAACTAAGGGCTGTTTTTGGCAATTAGTATTTAAAAAAAGAAAGGACAAGCTATGGCTGAATAGTACCTAACACAACAAAATGCAAATGTACCTGATTCAATTAATAGATATAAAAGGGGTGACGCTATTATGTAGATAAATTATAGTTGAGGTCTGAAGCCCTATGACTTTGTTTGGGACTATTTATTGTTTGATTTGTAGGAAATAAGAAGAAAACAAATCTCTGCTTTTTTGTATATTATATTGAAATTCAAGGGCTATTAAAATTACTGTTCTTGTTTCAAATACCTGAAAAGTCAGCACCTCTAGACCATGAAAACATCACCTTCACTTATCCCTTAGCCTGTTCAACTGTTGGGACACTACACATGATCTGTAGACCATTTTCCTTTGTCTTTTGCCTTAAGTAGAATTTCTTCCAGTGACGGGTTTGTCCACTCTTTGATGTTGTCTTCCATTCACTTTCTTTGCCTTTTCTTCTTTTTCCTGGTATTGTTCCCTGAACAATTGCAGTGTAATAAAATTCACTGATAATAACAATTAAGAGTTGAGTGATTATTAAAGTTAATATCTGATGTAGAAACCAGTCAACATTTAAGAACATAAGACCTCCATCAGTATTTCAATGCACTAATGAGATTCTAGGCTGCTTTTGATCTATCTATTACTTTGTTCTGATTAGGCTCAGAAATTGCCGCTGTGGATTGTTTCAAACCTCTAATCAATATGAAATATTTAATATGTATGGGTAACATTTTCTTTCAATTTATCAATCAGGTTCAGAAACAGGTGGCTATCGATGAAGCCAAAGCGAAAACAACTGCTGAAGAAACTCAGGCTATAGAAGATGATGCTCAGCGAGACTTGAACGAGGCGCTACCTGCGCTGGAAGTTGCAGAGAAAGTAAAACATTTTTTATGAATTACAGACACTCTTTCTAAACAGAAGAGAGTTATAGATTAAGCATATCCATTTGTTAATCTAGTCATGTAAGTTAATAACAACTTAAACTCACCTAAGTCTTGATTGTCCTGGATGATTCAGGCAACATGTTCCTTGCTGCAATAGCAATAGGGAAGAAACACTTGTACCAATTGTCCTACCAGATGGAATAAGAAATGTTACTTGTTACTTTATCTTTGTGTCTTTTGGAGTATTTCATTAGGTTGTGCTTTTGTATTTTTAAGTTATGGTTGAGTGTTTTATGTATTATTATTCCATCCCATCCCAGTGGCGCTACAGCTCTGGCCTACTTCAACACATCCTTCCATTCAGATCTCTCCTGGGCCTTTCGTCTCCACGCTCTAACCCCAAATTGTTGCAAATCTGCTTCCACATCATCAATCCATCGCATTCGGGGTCTGCCTTTGGGTCGCCTGCCTTTTGTTTTTTGCCTGTATATGATTTTCGCTCCTCTGTTATCTGACATTCTTTCAAGGTGACCTGCCCAACGTAGTCTTTTCTTTTTATTTTGGTCACTATTGGTGGGTCTTCATACAATTGATATATCTCATGGTTAGTGCGTGTCATCCACTGTTTCATCCTGTATGGCACCATAGATTTTCCTAAGAATTTTTGTTCCCAAGTATTAAGTAAATTTTCAGATGTCTTAGTCTGTGTCCAGGTCTCACTTCCATGCATTGCTGCTGGTCTTATTATGGTTTTGTATATTATTTTCTTGGTTTTCCTTGAACTATGTATTATTATGACTTGACTTTTGTATCTTCTGTCTTTCACAAAGTGTCATTACATGACAAGGTAGTTGTTCCTTCTCTGTCATTGAACAAGGATCTCATTTTCTTTTAACTCAAAGACTGCTATGGAAGATTATCTTCATTTTGAAAAACAAGCCGCACACATGGCATGAAAAGGTTGGGTCTCTTGAGAGTTGCCCACTTTGATAAAACAAAATTTTTTGTAAGAATGTTCTTTACTGATGACCATAATCTCCTTGTCTTCAATCTCATAATGCTGCCATACACGACTTCATGCCATGAGGTGCAATAATAAATAGCATTTCACAGTCATGAATGTCAATTTCATTATCTTTGTGTCTTTCTGAGTAGTTTATTAGATTTAGTTTTTGTATTTGAAGATTCTGGTTCAATGTTTTATGTATAATTGCTACCTTACTTTTGAATCTTCTATCCTGAAGGCTTTCTAGATTTAGTGATTTTACTAAAGGTGTTATTCTAGTCAAATGTGAATATTATTTGTTATGAATCTCACTGATCTATTTTGTGTCTGTTCCAGTTTCTTAATGTTTTCTTGAGTTGAGGGGTCCCAAACAGAGGATGCATATTCTATTATTGGCCTAACAAACATTTTAGTTATGCTTAATGCTTTGTTTGATTTTTTGTTAGTTTAATCAATATGGGGATTCCATGGCAGTTTTTCATTTATCATAACACCTAAGTATTTTGCGTTTTTAGTCTGTGTTACTGGTTAACCATGAATAAGATAAGTGGAATTTATTTGTTTTAGTTTTTATAATAAGGCTCAAAAGTAAAGTAGCAATCATACATAAAACACTGAACCATAATCTTCAAATACAAAAACAAAATTTAATAAAATACTCTGAAAGACACAAAGATAAAGGCACATTCCTCGTCCCATATGCTAGGACAAATTTGTACAAACACTCCTTCTTCCCTAGTGCTATTAGAGCATGGAATGGGTTGCCTGAGCTAGCCAGGAAAACCAGTGACTTGGCAGAATTTAAGTCATTGGTTAATATGCATGACTAAATGCATGATGCGTAGGACGTAATCATCTTCTTTTTTGAAGTAATGTCTGTATTATATAAGATTAAGATTAATAAGAATGACTATGATCTGTTATGACTCTGTGCTTTCAGGCTTTGTTAGCACTAGACAAAAATGACATTGCTGAGATACGAGTATTTACCAAACCTCTAGAACTTGTTCAGACAGTTCTAGAAGCTGTTGCCATTCTCTTAGGCAACAAGTAAGTGGAATAAACAAACGAAACATTAATGTTTTATACTTGGTGAACGTCTAATGACCGTGACCTTCAGTAATTCATTGCACTAAAATGTTTTTCAGGACAGACTGGACAAGTTGTAAAGCCATGCTGGCAGACACAAACTTCTTTAAAAAAATTTATGAATATGACAAAGAAAATGTCCCAGCTGCCAAGCTGGCTAAAGTCAGGAAATATACATCCATGCCAAGTTTTGTACCTGACGTTGTAGCCAAAGTTTCAAAGGTAACTTATTTTATTGTCAGAGGAATCATTAAATTATTTCTAAAAACTCATTAGACTGAGTCCCAAAAAGCCTGTGGAGTCTGGGAGCACATGAGGCGCCCTGACTGCACTCCCCGTGGTGGAGGCTGTCCAGGCCTGAGCAAGCTATTATAGCACAGTGCAGGACAGGCCACTGTCCTGTTGCCTCATATTTCTCGCGGCTATGGCCAAATTTTGATTCACTGTGCCCCCGCTGCGGGGAAGAAGAGGAAACCCTGCCTCATATTCTATTTGACTGCCCCAGACTTGCTGATCTCCGTCTCGACAGGTCTGGGAAACCCAAAATTCTCAACCTGTATGGCGACATGTATGCACTACGCAAGACAGCAGGGTTTCTGTCCAGGGCTTTTGCAAGAGAGGATTTGAGCCTCTCAAGCCCTCACTCTAATGGAGTTTGATGATTATGATTAGACTGAATAATGAAAAAGTAAAAAGCTGGCAACACATGCATTCAATGGACAAAAAAAAATGGAGGATCTAGATTTCACAGAGGATATCTGCCTCCAAAAACTACAACATGCTCATTTAAAATGAAACAAGATCATTATAGAAGTGGAGAAAACTGATTTAAAAATCATAGAAGCACAACTACAACTTCAAGGAGAAAACCTAGTAGAAAGAGATGATACTGTCTATATTGAAAGCATCATAAGCAAAGAGGGATGATTAACATAGATGTTTAAAATTAGATCAACTAGGCTAGTCATGTGTTTAATATTCTACAGAAGATCTGGTGTTGAAAAAAACACAACAAAATGTGAATGTGAAATCATTTCTTTTATTTGGATCAGAGACTTGAAGAGTAACACAGTCTAACATTCACCCACAAATGTTGTACTAATAAAATGATCTGTCTGATAAGTTAAGCCCACAGTATGTCAAAACAACTCCACTTTTCATTGAATGTTGTTTTGTTTTGTTTGTTTTTTTTCTTCTTTTTTATTTGCCAACCAGCAATCTTCTAAGCTGAAAAACAATTTCTGTATTTGGTGTGAAAAAAAAATGTCTATAGATGCATTATTGTTTTTTTTTATTTAGTAGACATTATATTTTGTAATTACATTGTTTATGGAAAAGTTTCATAGTGAATGTAAATCTTAAATCATTAACTACTTATCTGAAAATATTTGTAATATAATGTTTTGAAGATTCTTATGACCACCGAGTAATGATGGAATGTTGTTTGATAAATCTATTCTTCGTCTAGGCTTGTAAAACTTTAGTCCTATGGGTTCGAGCAATTGATGTTTACTCTGCTGTAGCTAAACAAGTTGAGCCAAAGAAACAAGCGTAAGTAATTGGAAGTCAAAGGATTAAATAATTAGCTGACAAAGCATTAAATAATTAGCAGTCAAAGCATTAAATAATTAGCAGTCAAAGCATTGCTATTTTTTAAATCATTCTAGGTATAAGTAAAAAAATATTCAATTATATTTGTTTTCTTAGACTTATTTTAATATAACTTTAGTGGTCATTACTTAGTAAACTTTGTACTAAGTCATAATGTTATCACTTTGAACATGGGATATATATAGTTTTATTACAGAAGTATATGTATAGTTGGTATATTATTATTACAAGATGTATTATCTCTTCCTTGTCAGACTGGCTGAGGCTCAAGACGTTCTCAATGAGGTTTTAAGTGTCCTCAAAGCTAAACAAGACCTACTGGCTGAAGTGGAGAAACAAATTAAAAATCTTCAGGCTGTCTTTGACAAGAGTATGGCTGAAAAAAAAAGTTTGGAAAGAAACATGGCTGTGACTGCCGCCAGATTGAAACGCTCTTCCAAACTGACAACAGCCTTAGCTGATGAACAAGTAGGTTATTTTAAAATCTATGAGAACTATTATAACATTAAAATATGATTCTTAGTCAGACTTGGCCTACTGGGCGTAGTTTTTATAATATCAAAGATAAATTGAAATGATCAAACAAAAATATCACCTTGAGGAATAAATTAACGATTTGAAAATATGTGCATTCATTCACTAAAACCATATTTCCATATTGGAGATGAGACATGCATGACACACAATCTTGGAAAGAATTGTGAGACTACAATGATTTTGTCACTTTCTTGGTGTGATTTTTTTTCATATTTCTACTTTAAAAAATATACATTTCAGTAGCTCAACTATCTTTGAATCCCAAAACAACATCTCAATCTCATGATTTCATGTTGAAATAAGAAATGGGACCTTACTAAAAACTCATTTATTTCTCATCTTTATCATTGAACTATTTATTCTCTGCTCCTTGAAATATTTATTCTCTGCTCCTTGAAATATTTATTCTCTGCTCCTTGAAATATTTATTCTCTGCTCCTTGAAATATTTATTCTCTACTCCTTGAAATATTTATTCTCTGTTCTGCAAGGTTGTTAAAAGTGGTAATGGATATAAGCACTCCACTACCTAAAAAATACTTTCAATGGCTTTCAGATAGCCTCTGACAAACAGCCTCTACCCGTTAGATGTTAGATATGGGAGAATTGTTATCACTAACTGGGGAAAATGTGTAACCAGTGCCTAAACCAGTAAGCTTCAGGCAGGAGGGGCTCATTAGCCTTGGTTGACTACCCACCTAGGAGAAGGAAATCTGAATTCAAACCTCTGCTGCCTTGGGGCTATACCCAAATATGTGAAAGGCTTTGGGAGTCTATCTTGAGGAAAAATAAGGAGCAGACAAGGCAGTTTGCAGAGCCTGCGCCACCGCATTTCGCATTCTGTATCAGCAGTTGCTGTTCCTTTGGATTCATCAGCTGTGCAGAGAAATTGGAAAATAGCTGTTTGGGTTACATTGTTCCAACCATAACTAATGCCCAGGCATTCATCTCATTTCTCATTTCCATAGTCATTTTGCAACTGAAGGAGGCCATTGTATTTGTTCTCTTTCTACATCATGTTTCTTATAGGTTCGTTGGGAGGAAAGTGTTGCCAACTTTGATGTACAGTTGAAAAATGTAGTAGGAGATGTTTTTATAGCAGCAGCTTGTGTAGCTTACTATGGAGCCTTACTTCTACTTACAGGCAAAAACTTGTAGAAGGTAAGTCTAAACATCAAAAACAATGTACTTTTAAAATGTTTAGATACAGACACCCTTGAAAACTAGTACCATTAAGAGAGCAAACTGGTCGTGTGGTATGCCTTTAGAACTGTCATCAGTTTGAACCCTTCCCACTGCTGTCTGCTTTGGTTCTCAAGAAGTTTAGATTGGTACATGATAATCTTAATTTCTGAATGAATGTCCAAAACTTAAAAAACGAAACCTTTATTAATGCAATGTCTGCTTATACCATATTAACTGATTGTTTTTTGACTAGCTTAAGTCTTGTGTTAGATACATAAATACATTTTTTAGACCTTTGTAGCAGCTTTTGATTCATTTCAGTTGTAAGTTTTCCTAATCGCCCATTAATCTTGATACATGACAACTAATCATCCTCAATAAGAAAATATGAATAGTACAAAATGAATTAGGTTTTGAAAATGGTGAAGGCTGTTTCTAAAAAATGTTTATAAAATGTTTTACATGTTACGGATGTTCCTTCAAAGATAAGGATAATCTACTTTCTAGTCCAAACCTCCTGCTTTCTGCTTTTGAATTGATCATTTGAGACTGTATACCTTCCTGGCCAAACATCAAATTATACAAACTTCTTGTTCTCATAACTCTTGAAAATATTACTAGGTCTAGCTTGATTTTTCATTATTTAGTTATGCTTTACTCTCAGATATATGATTTAGTAGTTAGAAACAAAATATTTTACTTCAATTATTATTAACTTAGGAGGTGCGGTGGCTGAGCGGTAAAGCGCTTGACTTCCAAACCGGTGTCCGGGGTTTGAATCCTAGTGAAGACTGGGATATTTAATTTCAGGATCCTTGGGCGCCTCTGAGTCCACCCAGCTCTAATGGGTACCTGACATTAGTTGGGGAAAAGTAAAAGCGGTTGGTCGTTGAGCTGGCTACATGACACCCTCGTTAACCATAGGCCACAGAATCAGATGACCTTTACATAATCTGCCCTATAGACCACAAGGTCTGAAAGGGGAACTTTACTATTATTAACTTAACTGTATCTTGTATTTCTCACATTTAATTATTTGTTAAAAACTTTTAGAAATATTTATATTAATATATATATATGAATGATATATATTTATATTAAGAAAGAACATTTTTAAGAAAGTAGCATAACATAACCTAAATATTACCGCAACGACCAATTGACATGACTGAAATACTCTGATGTATCTAGCATGAATACTTAGATTCATTATAAGACATTTGAATGTATTTAATAATTTGGATACAAAAACTTTTCTACAGGTTGGACTAAACGATTGATTGAGCTTCAAATACCTGCAACAGAAAATATGACGCTTGTGTCAGTCTTGGCAGATATATATGAAATTCGACAATGGAATGCTGATGGTCTGCCAAGAGATGCTGTGTCAATTGAAAACGCTGTTCTTGTAACTAAAGGTTGCAGGTGGCCTTTGATGATTGACCCACAAGAACAGGTAAAGTTTCTAAGTAAACAAATAATGTTTCTAGTATGTACTTGTATTGATTAAAGCTGAGTTTTATTGTTGACACTTCTTTCAGGCCAACAGATGGATCAGAAATAGAGAGGCTCTAAATAAGCTTAAAATTATTAAATTATCAAATTCCAACTTTCTGAGAACACTGGAAGCTTGCATAAGAGCAGGTTTACCTGATTTGATGGAGGATGTTGGTGAAGCTTTGGATCCAGCACTAGAACCTGTCTTGTTAAAACAAACATTTATACAGGTAACATTTTTCTATTACAACTAAACATTTAAACACTTTACTGTATACCAAAATTTTCTCTGTGTGTGTAAAAGCTGTGTTTGTAAAAGCAAATAGGTTTAATGATGGAGTTGTCTCCTGACTTGTTACAACTTCACATAATCTACCCTTGGACTCCAATATGTTTTGAGGGTTTGGTCAGTGCAACATTCAATTCATTTCTCCATCTATAACTAAAGTGCTTTACATTACAAGTAACATATCAATCTTTAAACTCCTTTAGGTAATTGAACCTTTTATGTAACCTTATTGACTTTTTCAGTTATATATTCATAAGTAAGGTCACTTTTATCAAATTTGACACTATGAAAATGCTTCATTTCTAAGGACTTAACATGTTTCTTTATAAGAGTAGATCCAAAAATTTTGACTTTTTTGGGGTGCCTAATTAGGTATATGTGAAGTAAAGCTATTGCTTGTTTTAATCTCAGAATTCTCAAAGAGATGCACAGGACTGTGTTAATGCAGAGTGTTTAGATGCAAATGTATTGTTGAACAGAGAGGAAAAAAATGTTACTGTAATCTTTTAGAACACCTGTCTTGGTTGCTGAAGTTATCAAAATATATTTTGTACACAAATAAATAGTATAGTGTTGTAGGTAACTGTGAATGAAAAAATGCGAGGCTAAAATGATAATACATAAAAGGTTAAGGATGATTTTATGGAATGCCTCCCCCCTCCCCATTTGCCAATGCTTTCAATGAATTTCATAGTGTTGTATCTGGTCTCCTTAGTGGTTTTCTTGGAATGTTCCTGGTTTTAATTGAATAGAGTATATGAAGTCATAACGTATGTCCAATTAGAAAATTATTTTCTGGTCAGAGCCTACTTGTTATAATATAGCAGAGAACAGATCATCTTACCTTATCTTGTCTGCCTACCATATTCCTTTGTAGATTGAAATCTTGATAATGATATTTTAAACATTCTCGAACATCATTCTCATTATAACTATGTTATGGGCTGATTTATGATAATTTTTCTTTCCTTTTCTAAGGGAATGAACTAAGTTTTATGTTTAGGCTCACAATAGATTTATAGGAAATATAAGAAAATATAAGATGGAGTTCATTTGCCCCTGAGTCCACCCAACTCTAATGGGTACCTGACTTTAGTTGTGGAATGTAAAGGCGGTTGGTCGTTGTTCTGGCCACATAACACCCTCTTGTTAACTGTTGGCCATAGAAACAGATGACCTTAACATCATCTGCCCCATAGATAGCAAGGTCTGAAAGGGGAACTTTACTTTTACTTAGCTCGTGTCTCATGTTTACAGGAAGTATTCAATGAACAGCGTTTTGGATGTAATCTTTAAAATTAAAACAAAAGTTAGTTTATCTTGTAATATTTCTAAAAGTAATGAAGTCTATTCACATGTAAAATATTTCACATGTTCCTTCAGATTTGACGGTAATTTCATCCTAACCAAACCTCTCGCTGAACTGTAGGTTATGAATCTGGTACTATTGAGACCATCCGAACAACAGTCCAGCCAGCATATCACACTACCTGGCTGCCATCAATGAAATCTTAGCATGAATAATATTATAATAAATGAAATGACCATAAATAGAATCATGATGAATCAACTAGTAATGAATGAGATTATTATAAATAAAATCAACATGAGTGAAATTATAATTGAATTTGTCATGAATGAGCTTAAAAGGAAATTGGAAGGATAGAACTTGCAGTTAAAAACTAAATTTTCAAAGTGATACCCAATGTATAGAGTTTTAGGCCAACATTCTGATTAAATAAAAATTACTTTTTAATCTTTTTTTTTCGTTGTCTTTTTTCAGTGTGGGCGTGTGCTGATTCGCTTGGGGGATAGCGATATAGACTATGATCGAAACTTTCGCTTCTATATGACCACCAAACTGTCTAATCCACATTACTTGCCAGAAGTCTGCATCAAAGTAACAGTTATCAATTTCACAGTCACCAAGAAAGGCCTTGAAGATCAACTTCTTAGGTTGAAAATTTCTTTCGCATCTTTTTTTTTTTTCTTGTTACATACATTTTATTTTAGCTCTGGCTTAACATCCAAAGCATTCTTTCAAGACTAAATTAACCAGTCGAATTGTTAAAAAGATTTAAAAAAAAACAAACATTGGTTAAACTAAATACATTACAATTTTTATTACTACTATAAAACCTACATTTATGTAAATGTTGTTTTATTGTTTTGATTATGAAAATATAAATATAATTTTTTTTGGGAATACAATCTGTTTTTAAATAGACTAATTTTCAACTAGGAGCAGTAAAAATTTCAACTAGTTACATTTAAAAGGTCAGACATGAAAAGGTTGTTTTTCTTTCTATTGGTTGTAGTGATGTTGTCAGTTTAGAGAGACCAGACTTGGAAGAACAAAGAAATGAACTCATCATGAGAATCAATGCTGACAAGAACCAGCTGAAATCTATTGAAGATAAAATTCTGAAGTTACTTTTTGAATCGGAAGGAAATATATTGGACAATGAAGAACTTATCAATACATTGAATGATTCTAAGGCAAGTATCACATAGGCCTTGAAGTGTGAGAGTTTCACTTGTTTCCATTGGTAATGTGGGTGTTTATAACCAATAAAGCATCAATCAAATGTCCCAAGTACATCTTGAGGATCTCTCATTCCTTATATCTCTCGGCAGAAGTAACACATCACTAAAATAATTTTTTTTATAATTCCGCTAGCAGAGTTTAATATGTAATAATGATCATATAATTATAATGTGATTTAGAAAACAAAGATGTAGAAGACTAGAAATCAAATAGAAAAAATACCATTATGTTTTATTAGACTTGGTTCAAGAAAAAACAATGTGCATAAGGTTAAACAAAATTCTAATAAGATTAAAATGGGTCTGACAATATTACCAGAAAATTATATCATGAGGGTGTCTACCAATAAATTTTACAGCTATTGGGAAAAAATTGTTTTTTAGTTGCCAATTTAAAGTAAAAACATCAAGTAACAGTCTAGATACACTTGTTGAAATAAGTTCAGATGTAAAATGTATAGCAGACAGGTATTAACTAGTTTTTATTTCTGATCAACTTAAAGAAAAATATTGAATGGTTTCTTGACAGGTCACCTCAGCAGTTATCAAAGACTTACATTGAATTGTTTCTTGACAGGTCACCTCAGCAGTTATCAAACAAAGACTTGCTGAATCCGAGACAACAGAAGAAAAGATCAGTGTGGCCTGGGAGAAGTATCGCTGTGTTGCTGAGAGGGGTTCGGTTATGTACTTTGTGGTGTCTGACATGGGGGAAGTAGATCCCATGTATCAATTCTCTCTCAAGTATTTTAAACAGGTAAAGGAATGGATTAGCAAATAAATCATCACATTAGTATATGTACTTTACATTCTTAAACCAATAAGTATTGATCTTAGTACCCAAAGTTGATCTCTTTCAAATTGTAGTGGGCCCATGTATAAATATAAATTTTTAAACTTTACCCATATTTACTTTATATACATTTTGCAAGTATTTAAAAAGGATATTGTTGTATATGAACTTATTGATATGGGTAAGGTTAGATGTGCATATGACAAGCTCACACAGGTGACAGAAGCCAGCTTACTGCTAGCAGTGAACAGGGACGAGGGACGGCCCTTCAGGAACACTCTACTTGAAAATAGGTTATGATGTGGTCATGTGATTTGTCTAAAAAGGGCTGGGGACATTCTGTCATTTCCTAGTAGGCCTTCAGGGGACCTTTATAAAGAGAAGAGGTGGCAGAGTCAAGATAATCTGGTAGAGTCCAGGTTCAGTTCAGTTCTGGACAAAACAGATAGTCTAGTATGATTCAATTAAGTAGAGCAGTACCTTTTTGTAAGGTTCTTTAAAGTGAAGTGCTTGTGCAGCCTTTCAAACTTCCAACTGTACAGTATTTGACTTAGTTTATTAGAGTTGATAAAGTACCAGGCAATCTGAGTCCAGTGTTTCAAGGCAGCCAGATAGATAGTCATAACAATAAAAAACAGATAATTTACTCATGTATAAGCACATGTGTTTCTCATATTCTTTGACAATCAATATATGTTTTATCCAAAATATCCATTATTTACAGTTAAAGTTTGAAATACAGTGTCATTATTAACTAATTTAGAAAATTCATTATAAAATGTTTAGCTTCTTTGTGTATTGTGTTGCTGATGGGCAGAACCACTTTAAACATTACCCCTGTAAACCGATTATAATAATAATCTTTATTATCCATGAATGCTTTGCTAGATGGTATATTAGATGACAAAGACGGTATATTAGATGATAATGACGCCAACCTGCAACAAATTTTAGCACTGCAGCTATGGTTCTTGACAAGGCTAGATGGGATTCTTCTGTAAAATCCATTGTTTCTTTGTGATTAAAAGAATGAATTACAAGGTGTCAACATTTTTGTCATCTGTGCCTCTGTAATAAATTGGTAGGGTTCGAAAACAGGACTAGGCAGTAGTCAAAAGGACCGAGGAGCCATCTGTATGAGTATGAAGTAGAAATTAGTTTGGTGTATTTTTTAGAAAATCTGAAACAAATTTGAAAAATGAAATGATGCTAGAATAGAGTAGTTTTCTCCCCTACACCCACATTACTAATAAAATTTAAAAAAAAAAAAAAATCTCCCTCCCCATCATCTGATTGTCTGAAAGGAAAATTGGTCCAGTCCAAAGTTAGGCAATCATGTCTGAGTTTAATTTGAATTTTAGCCTTTATTTTTCCAATGTTTCAAATGCTTAGGATTTAGTCAGAAACATCTTAACCATTTTATTATTTTAAAATTTTATTCAGCTATTTAACAATACAATCTCAACCAGTGAGAAGTCTGATGACCTTCAAACACGACTGGACATTTGCTTAGAAGAGACTACAGTATGTATTTACAAGAATGTTTCTAGGTAATTCTTGTATTGTTACCTGCATTGTGTCTCATGGTTTCAGTAATATTGACATTACTGGAATTGGTGTAATGCAAAAAAAAGCACTCCACTGCCTATAAAATGCTTCCAATGTCATGCGTCTCAAATAGCCTCTGATAACTAGTCCAACTCAGATATTGGATCCGGCTTGAACTGTTATCTGTAAAGAAGAGCACTGGTGCTTTAACAAGTAATCTTCAGGCAGGAAGGGGCTCCTTAGCTTGCTGGCTACCCACCTAGGAGAAGGAAAACTCTAATTCAAATCTCTACTCATTGCAGCTATATCCAAACATGGGGAAAGTTTTCAGGAGTCAACCCTGAAGAAAAATCAAGAGCCAGTGACCCTTGGGCAGCTTACAGTGCTACACCCTGGCAGAGTCTGGGATGCTGATAAAATTTACTCCTTAACTTTATTGGCATTAACCTTCATTTGGATAGATCAGCTGGTTGCAAGGGGAGGGGGGGGGGGAGGACTGCTGCGTGTGTGACATGGTTCCAATCATAGCCTATGTATTCATCTCAATTACATGAGACCAATAGTTGTTTCATGACTGAAGGAGGCCATAAAATAATCAAATATATCTCATAGTGCCTCTAGTATATGGTTTTGTGGGTCATGCTTTATTTTAAATGTATCTCATAGTGCCTCTAGTATATCTTGTTTTGTGGTCATGCTTTATTTTGTGGTATGCTTGGTCCCCTTTCACATCCCTCAGATGCAGATGATGCAAAGGTCATCTGTTTCTATTACTGATGGTTAGTTAACAAGGGTGTTATGAAGCTAGCCTTTCCTTAGCTAATGTCAAGTACCCATTAATTATATTGTAAATCTTAAAGAATTCATTAACTAAATTAACTTTGATCTTACTTACAGATTAATGTGACATGTGAAATGAGATATTCCTCTAGTGATTGCTTTGATTTTCTTTCAGAGGTCTCTTTGAAAAACACAAGCTTGTATTTTCATTTTTGCTTTGCTCAGAGATTATGAAAACTGAAGGGGAAATAACTCCCTTGGAGTGGAATTTTTTTCTCCGTGGACCTATTGGAGGTATAGAGAAGGTACTAGACATTTTGATTATTATTTGTCTTCTTCTCTTATTTCAACTTCATTTATTTTAGGAAATGCCTTCACAGAAATGAAATGACTTTCTAGAGATCCTAGAGATATATAAATATGTTATCATTTTATTATATACATTAGGAATAAAAAGTTTTAAATAATAGTACACTTGTATGGAGTAGTGATTTTCTGTGACCTCGGCTGTGTATCAATGATTAGCCTCTTTATGCAGAAGAGAAGTTAAAAAGGGAAGATTATAAGTTTCAAGAGATGTAAAATGCTGAATGCCACAGAATTTTCTGTACATCTTAAAGATTGTAGCTTATTCAAATCAATTAGATTTGAGAGTTTAAATTTATATAACCATTGAGAATCAACACACTTTGTCACCACTGACAACTTGACATATTTATGGATTATTTAGAATCTCATTGAAAGAGGAAGGTTAAACAATTATAGAACACACAACTTCTATCAAAATAAAAACTTTTTTTCTTTTATTGTAATTAAAAGCCATTACATTTTCTACAGCAAAATGTCCCCAAACCAGAAAACACAACGTGGCTTCCATTAAATGTTTGGAAAATGGCCTGCGAGATGAGTGACACATTTGAAGACTTCCGTTACATCCATTATGATTTGGATAAAACACCTGTATGGATAAGACTGGATGAAGGCCCTGAGGTAATGATAACGATAACAAAATGCATTACCCATATAAAAAAATATTAAAACAATCAGTCTCAATCAAACTGAAGGCTACATATCTTAATAATTAGGACATATCTTCAATAAAGATCATTTCATTCTTTGAAATCTGTCTCTTTAATCTATTTGTACATAATAATGAGAGACTTAACTCTGCAAAGGCATTGTTTTTCTGGCTGATTCAGGCAACCCATTTCAGGCATAGGAAATAAATAGCACTTTTAAGAATTTGTCCTAGCATTTAGAATGAGAAATATGCCTTAATCACTTGTCATATATTAAATTGTTTTATTGTGGTTCTAAATTATACAAAATATTTTACAGTTTGTGGCATAGTAACCATGGCACAAATGGGTTCCGTGAGCCCAGGCTCATTACCAATCTCTTAAAAACAAAATGTGTTTTAATGTTTTGAATTCTTACTTTTATTTCCCATTAATTCTGTGATTATAATTTTTAAATTGTCTGCAGTATATTGCAATTTGATAAAGAAACTGATGGGGCCTCCGTACAGGATGACTAAATTTAGTTTTGTCATTCTAGATTCATTGTTTTAATCCTGTGCCCAAGAGTCTCTTGCTACCCCTTCTGTTTACTCTGTAATGCTAGCCAAACACATTTTCTGTAATAGTATATAGCCTGGTGAGCCAATACACATAAAGCGATGAACAATCAAAATAAACCCTATATTTCTTATGGTCATAAAGAATTCACATTAGTCTGAACACATTTGGATGAACCTATAATAAAAATCTGTCGTTGAAATCATTAATGTATACTGTGTACAGCTCTCTGTACTTTAGTTCCAGTGTTACTGAATTAGACTCAGATGGCAAGTCCAGTCACATTTATTGGGTTGGTTAGTTCTTAGCTTCATATCAGGATTTCCTGACCACAAACTCACGAAGCTCTATTACTATCTTAAAAAGCTGAACACATGGACCAAATGAAGATCGTAAAATTAAGAGCAGATAGTTGCTATCTTTGCACCAAAAATGCAACAGCTTTTGTTGAACCTTATGATGATAATATTCATGAGGTTGAAAGGCATTTTATTGATCAAGCCAGTTACCTGATGAAAAAACAACCACAAAAGTGCAAACATAAAAAAAAAACAAAAGCAGAAGATGCAGATTAAGGAGACGCCCACAAAAATTCAGACTTAACAAACAACCAGCAAGCTTGCAGACAAAAGAAACAAGCATGAAGATTAAGACAAGAAACAATTAGCAGAAAATGCAGACATAAGAAAAACACCTTGAAGATACAGACATAAGGAACAACAGGCAGAAGATGCAGACATAAACCTTTAAATTCAAGAGTGTAAATTTGAGCCTCCAACTAGGAACAATTAAGTGACTTGGCATCTTTCACACAAAAATTGTAGTGCTTGTGACAATAACAAAACAATAGTGCCTTGTGACAAAAATAAAGTTTTTTATTTCACTTTCTCTAGTGGGTATTCCCATTTTACATAATGATTTATCAATCTATGTAAGCAATGGACATAAAGTTTATACAATAACTGTTGGAAATAAAGAAAATGAACAAGATAACAATTATTTTGGTGTATGGTTAGTTTAGTTCTTTCCTTGTAAATCCTAGGCACAATTTGAACCGGAGGGGGTATGGGGTGAATGTTATGAAAATGATTTAATGTATCAGTTGTTGTTGTTATGTTAACGTGTGCTTGTAACTTTCCATAAGAATGTGTTCAGCAAATATTAGAGATGTGTGTTGTGTAGTCATTCAGTGTATTTCGACTCTTGTATTATTATGTTCCTAAAAGGAGGCAAGAGAAAAAAAGTGTTTTTCTTTACAATAACTATTATCCTTAGGAGTTTGAAAAGGCCACTTCTGCTGACCATATCAAAGGCTTTAGTAAGATCAACGAAAACAATGTAAAGGGGTCTGTCTCTCTCTGAATTTCTCCTGAGGGAAATTTAATTATTATGTTATTATTAGAGCTAACGAAAGACATGACATTTCCTAAATTTTATTTATGGATGATTAGTTATTGCTTAATTACATTGTGGTTTTTTTTATTAAATCCTCATCACATTTAGAAAGTAATTTGTAGGTTTGATTCCTTATTTTGACTATTCACTTATAGTGTGAAATCAATTTCACTTGGCCAAGGTCAAGGTCCAGTGGCGGATAAAATGATCAAGAATGCAACCAAATTTGGTGAATGGGTTTTTGTACAGGTAAGGAACAGAAGCTAGCATTTTGTTTTTCTTAGACCTTTCCAATCGTCATTTTTAAAAAGTATATAGGTAACTGTTATATTATAATCTCTCCTAGCCATTGACTAAACAGAAACCAATGTTTGTTATTTTTGTATAAACATAGATTTTTTTTCCCCAGATTTATAAATATATTAATTAAAAATTTGATTGTATTAATTTTAAAAGACTTAACATTTTTTGCTTTAAAAAGTTATTTAAACCAAAACATTTAGTTTAAATTTAACTGAAAAATTCTTTTTAGAATTGCCATTTAGCCGCTTCATGGATGAATGCCATGGAAGACATTATAAAAAATATCCAGGAGACCAGTTCACTTTTACACAGTAACTTTAGACTCTATCTGTCTTCAATGCCTGCCAAACATTTCCCTGTCAGTGTTCTTCAGAATAGTGTCAAAGTCACTAATGAGCCACCTAAGGGCATTAGAGCCAATCTAAGAAGGGCATTCATAGATATGTCAACTTCATTTTTTGAAGACCACCGTAAGACTTTTTTGTTTTTGTTAGAAAATTGTTTAATAATTAACAATAAATTCCAACACTATGATAGTATTGAGAGATGATAATGTAGTCCTCTGTGTTAATAGTAATAATGTTATTTACACTATGTATTGTGTATGGATTATTATAGTGTTGGTTTAATCCTGTGCACTCCCAGGGGAGCATAGGGCCGCAGCCACACCTCTCCACTGAACTTGGTTCTGAGCAGCTTTCTTAATCTGCTGCCATGTCATTCCAGTACCCTCAGCTTCACTGATGACTGACCTCTTCCAGGTTTGCTTGGGTCTGCCCACTTTCCTCTTTCCTTGTGGGTTCCAGTCAAGTGCCTGCCTTGCAACATTGGTAGCTGGTTTTCACAGGATGTGTCCTATCCAGCTCTATTTTCGTTTTGTGATGTCTTGGGCTATGGGCTTTTGTCTAGTTCTCTCCCACAAATCGATAGTAGTTATCTTTTCTGGCCACCTAATTCCTAATATGCGGCGTAGGCATCTGTTAACAAAGGTCTGGAGCTTTTCCATATTTGTTATATTTGTTATTATAGTGTAGGTTGATTGATTTTTTAATTTAAAAATGACAAAAAAAAGATATTTTAAAGATTAGTAATAATAATGACTGACTTAACTTGTGTTATTGTTTCTATATAAATTAAACATTTTTTAATAACAGCTCTGGGAATGGACTGGAGGAAGATCATTTTCGGCATTTGTTTTTTTCATGCTGTTATTCTTGAGAGGAAAAAATTTGGACCATTAGGCTGGAATATAACAGTAAGAGTCATGTTAAGACTGTAGAATCGGAATATAGCAGTAAGAATCATGTAAAGACTGTAGAACTGGAATATTACAGTAAGAGTCATGTTAAGACTGTAGAACTGGAATATTACAGTAAGAGTCATGTTAAGACTGTAGAACTGGAATATTACAGTAAGAGTCATGTTAAGACTGTAGAACTGGAATATTACAGTAAGAGTCATGTTAAGACTGTAGAACTGGAATATTACAGTAAGAGTCATGTTAAGACTGTAGAACTGGAATATTACAGTAAGAGTCATGTTAAGACTGTAGAACTGGAATATTACAGTAAGAGTCATGTTAAGACTAGAACTGGAATATTATCTATTAGTGTAAGGACCCATTCAATTTTTTTTTTTTTAGATATTATTAAAGCTATAACATAACAGACATAAACTCAAGTGTTAAAATGACCCATTAATCTAAAAAAAAAAAGTTTTGAACAGATAGGTCTTAATGTTCTTCTTGAATGTAGTAGTGAAGCAAGCTGTTTGTCTGAGATCAATAGGGAGGGAGTTCGAAACCTTTAGACAAGCACTGAAAAGGCCCACAAACTGTAACTTTTGAGTGAGAAACATGTCACATTGAGTCCATGGACTGCAGGGCTCTCCGAGGGACATATGGAGTGATCAGTTCACTCAAGTAAAAGGGCGTTCTTAGCTTTGTAGTCGATTCTTGCATTCTTAGGAAGCCAATGGAGTGTACACAAGAGAGCAGTAGCAGAATCACTTCTTTGTTTTTCATAGGACCATTCCTGCAGCATTGTCCTGAATTTGCTCTAGCTCAGCAGTTCTCAACCTTTTAAGGTCGGCGACCCCTTTTAGAATCCCCCACTCTGACGCGACCCCCTAACACACACACACACAGCAATAGAAGAATAGAAAAAAACAATCTATATTTTCGATGGTCTTAGGCGACCCCTGGCAAATTGTCAATCGACCCCCAAGGGGGTCACGACCCACAGGTTGAGAACCCCTGCTCTAGCTGAATGATGATGTTGTCCTGTATACCTACCTGCTAGCACAGGATTGCAGTAGTCAAGGCAGGAGAGTATGAATATCACAGCTAACTTTTTTTTGTTGACTCTGTTGTCAAATATGGTCAGATCTGGTCTAATCTGCACAGCTGCAGATAGAGATCTTTGCAGAGCTGACTTATGTGTGGGTCAGAAGAAAAGAGCTGAGGCAAAGAAAACTCATATTAGCTTAATTTAAAGAACTAAGCCACGAGCTAGCACTAGTGCTCAAAATACTTTTTCAGGCAACACTTAATCAGGGTTAGGTACCTAAGATTGCAAACTAAGTGGATAAAAGAAACCTGGCAGTTCATGATGAATAGGGAATCTATACTCTCTACATTTGTCATGTAGTTTTCTTAATTGCTTTTGTCCTCTCTTTATTCATAGTAATATATATATATATATATATTAGGGGTGCACCGGATAGTCCCTCCGGCTCCGGCTTCTGCCGAATATCCGGCATTTTTTACTATCCGGTGCTATTCGGCTCCGGTCGGATATCACTACCGGATAGTAAACCGGATAGTAAAAAATACACCTATTTAATATGCATAAAGTGGACCTCGTTCCATTAATGTTTGTTGTAGAATGTATTAATGTTTATATTAAAACAAAATAATGTGCTTAAAAATAGAGCCATTATGAATATGCACCAAACTTTGTTTATTATAAAGACAAGGCGTGTTAATAACTTAATATAAATAGAGATGAAACTTTACATCATAAATGCGCTTTACATACAGAGCAGCAATGGCTGGCACTTTTTTCAATTTGTCTTGACCTTTGAGTAAGTTAGTTAACATGTTAAAATGCTACATTCCTTGACTACGTCATGCTGACCAGACGTCTGTCTAGCTGTGCGGGTATATCTCCAGAGGTAGAGATGAACAACTCCCACCCCCTTTTATTTGTTTAGTCCATCACATTGAGTTTTTTATGGGTGGGTAACCACAAGTTAAATACGATGGACGTAGGTTTAATGTCAGCGTATTGACACTCTCTAGTGGTCACACCTTTCGAGGGAACTGAGTTTGTTTACTTAGTAGTTAATCTTTATTAGGGGGGGGGGCTGGACTACAAGAGCCACACCTCTAATGTAACCAGGTATATTTCTAGATGAACAACTCCCTTCCCCTTTTATTTGTTTAGCCCATCACATTGAGTTCATTGATTGACAGGTGACCCCAAGTCAGATACGATGGACGTAAGCACTCTCTAGAGGTCACACGAGGGAACTAGATTTGTTATTGGGGGGGGGGTGGACTAGACTTTACATTATAAATTCGTATTACATACGTAGCAGCGATGTCTGGCACATTTTAAAAGCTTGTCTTGACCTTTGAGTGGTCTTGTAAACACGTAATATTCCTTAACTACGTCACGCTGATAATCTGTCTAGATGTGCGAGTATATCTCCAGAGGTAGAGATGAGCACCCCCACCTCCTTTTGTTTGTTTAGTCCATAACATTGAGTTCACGGATAGGCAGCTGACCACATTAAGCCAGATGTCAACGTGTTGACACTTTCTAGAGGTCACATCTTATGAGGAAACTGAGTTTGTTTACTTGGAGTAGATTTTTTATTAGGGGCGGGACTACAAGCCAAATCTCTATAAGGTTAATCTGGTATGAGTTTGTTTATTATGAGATAGGTTGTCAATCAAGGGTCTGGTCCACAAACCAAATTGTTAAGACATATTGACACTGTCTAGAGGTCACTAGATGATGACACTAAGTTTGTTTACTTGGAGAGAAATGTCAATTAGGGCGCTGAACTACAGGACACATCCCTACATGTATTTTGTTACACAAGCCACGGGTATAAAAGTGGCTTGCAAGGGCATTTAGTAAATTAAATAGTAATAATAATGGCTGATAAAAAGTCATCACTTATATGGCGTTACTTTAATGTCAAAACAATGGACTACTCTAAAGCAGTTTGCAATGCTTGTAAAATAGTAATGTCACGTGGTAAACCAGGCAAACCTAAAGACTTCTCAACCACCACTATGATTAGTCATCTACGCTCGAAACACCCAGACTTATTCAACGAAATGACTGCATTGAAATCAGCATCAAATAATATCACTGCCTGTGCCAGTACGTCTACGAGCTCCAGTGATTCGTCAAGCCTCACACACAAGCAGCAACCAGGGATTAAAGAGGTCTTAGACAAAGCTAAATTGTGGGATATTAATAGTGATAATGCTAAACGCATTCACTTGGCCATAGCAAAGATGATTGCAACTAACATGGAACCTTACCAAGTAGTTGAGAAGCCTGGATTTATTGGACTTTTAAAAGTACTGGAGAAAAGATACACTGTGCCTAGTCGCAAATATTTTACAGAACGTGTTATTCCAGATATCTACGACAATATTTCCTCAAAGCTTCGTGAAATGCTATCTGATGCTAAAAGCATCGCTTTCTCAACGGTCACTTGGACAGCTGATAATACCACCGAATCATATTTTGGTTTAACTGCCCATTGGTTGAATGAGTCATTTGACCGAAGCAGCTATGTTTTGCATTGTACAAAATTTAATGGCCAGCATACGGCTGCAAATTTGCTGTACTTAAGATATTTACTAAGCCATTATCTGTATTAGATACAAACCAGAAGCGGTTTGTGGCCTTTAAAACACGAGCCTAATGACAAGTTGATGGTGTCAAATACATGAACACAAACATCTACCCACTATACAACTTAGATTGTACTTAAGAAAGATTTACGCTATAAAACCAAGAGTGAACTTTACCTTTGAAAGATTTACATTAGTTACATATATGTTTATATATTCTGCATGAGTTATCCCACATTCTACTTTACAATACATACGCACACACCATCTCATGTTACAAAGATTAGTTTATGATAAGCATATCTGTAAAAAAAAATGCTGTTCATTTTAATTTATCAATCAGTGATAGAGTTTAAAGTAAGAAAGTAAATAACAAAATAATATGAATATAGGTATGTTATATAGAAGATTTGCAAAAACTTCAGTAAAACGAGTAGTTTGAGTCATGTAGGTATCCGGCTCCGGCCGAATATCTAATTGTACTATCCGGTTATATCCGGCTCCGGCCGGATATCAAAAAGTACTATCCGGTGCACCCCTAATATATATAATCCGTCAGTCATGAAAATGAATGCTGTAGTAGTATAGTGCTTATTGCCATTACCACTACCAGAAAAGAAAACCTTACAATATGAACAATGAAAAGAAATAGAAAAGCAATCTCAGCCACATGTGTCATGAAGTTATTTAAAAAAATAAGTTATTTATGTTAAAAAATAGCTGGAAAAAAAAACCAGTGAGGCCCTAAAGAAAAAGCTTAAGAATTTTGGGGTAGAGAATAAGGGTTTCTTTTTTTTTTTTCTGTGTTTCTATTGCTATTATTAGAACTTAATGTTTGCTATTATTATTATTATTGTTTTTAATGTTTGCTATTATTAGAAATTAATGTTTGTTTTTTTTTCCAAAAGAATCAACTTGTTTATTAAGGCTTGTCCCATTAAATTAATTATGACATGAAGCTGATATAAAATAATAAATTGACGAGAGTTGGCCTTAATTAATGCTAATTAGGCATGTGGCATCTGACTGTGTTAAGATATTAACTTTCATTTAGTGCTGGATATTCAAAACTAAAAACTTTTCTCTAGGTTACTAGGAAAAAATTTTGTTAAACATTTATTATTGTCTAACAACCTTTTTTTTTTTCGAGAAAATTCATCTACCTGGTATATTGAAAATAATTTTTTTGACCTTTCCTTATAACAATTGTGAAAGACTATACCAGTATAGAGTCAGAAGTAATTGAAGCTGGATGATTACTTATATAATATTGTTATTAAATCTTATTTGGAAAAAAGACTCCTGACAGACATTAATCAACTGGTAAAGGAAGTTATGTATTAGAAAAATGTATTCTCTGTGCTGTGTAGAAAAAAAAAGAGATAAAGAGATAATCAATGTTTGAAAGTAATGAGAGGCTGTATTATGAGAGCAGCTACTGTGATATATTGTAGACTAGATTTGTTCAATTTAAAATAGAAAATGCAATTAGGGAAGAAAAAATGTGTTTTTGTTCAGTGCAGACCATCCTGGCAATGCAAGCTCTAAAATGAATTGGTGGCTCATGAATATTAAACAAAAAAAAAAAAAAGACAATGCTCAACACACACACAAATATAATAAACACACATATAAAGTATAAATATTTCTTTTATTTTTTAAAAAAGAAAATGTTCAGCATCAAAACATGCAGCAATATGGACCTGTTAATTAAACATTTAATAAATCATAATGAACCTAACACAGTTAACAATAATGATATTGTTGTGTCTCTCTCCTTTGTTTCTTGATTGAAATCAAAACAGCTACCACCAATTGCAAGAATGTGGCAACTCAGATTCCAAATAGGCTGATACTTTATTGAGTCTAATGTATTACATGCCAAATAGTGTACTATTGGCAACACAAAATTTCTAATTGAATAACTGTTGTACTGTACTGATCTTGTACTGGACTCCACTGTGCTAGACTGTCTTGACTCTGCAACTCTCTCTCTCTCTCTTTATATTAGGGTTTCTGAATATCACTAGTCCTCTCTGGATGATCATTTCTTCACTTTCCTAAAGTAATTCATTTCAAAATATTATCTTTTTAGAAAAAAAAATATTTATGTATACAGTTTTTCTTATAAATATGTCGTATCTATTTTTATTTTTATTTTTAGTGATAGCGACAGAGAGTGTGCATTGCTCAACATGGAAATGTTTTGTAAAGATGGTTACATCCCTTGGGAGACACTGATCTATATAACAGGAGAGGTAGAGTATTGTGTGTATTGTCATTTGCGCAGCATGAGATATAAATATTTTAGTTTCTTTCTAAAACACTAAGCCAAAAATATTTATCTCTTGACTTTTCATGACTTTGTTATAAACGTGTAATTAAAAAGAAAACTTTTAAAGGAAATTATTGTAATAGTTTGAGACAACTTAATTAATAATTTTGTAATTGAAATTGACCAGACATGGATGCCCACTTCATGTGGAGCGAAAATGACAAAACAGTGCACATTATATCAAAAATGGTTATAGACTTTCTATATGGATTTTGCTCAGCAGCTAGACATGCAATATCAGACTTTGAGACCAAGCTGGATTAAAGGAGTAACAGAAGTGGGCACATCTTTCTAATGATGCCTTAACTAAATTGAGTCAAGAGAGAAAATTATCATTTTGTCATTAGACCTCAGATGGCTCACATTTAATTATTATCGCATTTCTTAAAATGCAATTGCGCATTTTAACATTTTAAAATAAAATACCACCACAATTTTCAAACTACATACATCCATAAAAGACTTCATACATTAATCTATATTCGTTAATTTCCAAATTTTAGGTTTACATTTATGAATGATTATTTTTTTGTACAGTATAATACACAATTAGTTGAATGATTAAAAACTTCTTTTATCACCACAGATTACCTATGGTGGTCGAGTCACAGATGCCCAAGATCAAAGATGTCTAAGGACAATTTTAAAGTTTTTTTTCAGACCTGAAACCTTAAAACCAAAATATAAATACTCGGAATCAGGTAATTGTAATGTATGTTTAATATAAAGTACATTATAAAGGAAGTCCTATTCATTTATTTGCGGCAGATGTTGATGTTTATTAGCAGGTTTCAAACTAGAACTAAAATAAATTGAGTATGTTTCCTTTTTTTCTTTTTATACACCATATCTGTGATCTAACCTTTGAAAGTAGCATCTTCGTCTTCGTACAAGTATTACTTCATTCAGTATACACACACATACACACATTGTCCTTAACACTGATCAACATATTTTGATGTAAAATACAAATATTCAAAATTGATTTCTCATCAGTAAGTTTGTATAATGTTCTACTAATAATTTGTAAAAGATTAAGATGCTGGTATAGTCAATAGCTTATGGCACATCAACATTATTTAGATCTCTATTGATTGTAGAGAAGCTGCAGGGTTTAGAAGCATTGACAACTGATCAAAAAGTTTGTATTGCTATTAAGATGCATGTCATAGAGAGGGGTGTAACATGCACTTTAAAATAGTTGCATGAAGTGATCAAAGCAAAATTCCTTTTCAAAATAGGCAAACAAAAAAACATACATAAATTATAACCAGTTACAGAATTGAAGTATGAGCCTAATCAAAATTGATATAACAAATTAGAATAAATCCATTCTAATCTGACTTCAGAATCCTATGCAACTTGAGCAAAGATTTAACATAGTGAAAGTAGATTTGATTAAGACTGTTTTGGTCTGTCAGGGTGAGGAACTTTTTAGCTCGTGATACATTGTTTATTTTACTATTCCTCTTATCAGCTGGCAAAAGGGTAAAAAAAAAAAAACAAACTTGGATGGACACAGATCTCAAAAATAGCTCTAACAAATTTAACAGTTTAAGTATAACTTTGGGAAAAGAATAACTAGCTAATTGGCCGCACTTGAAACTTGTTTGACCATTATAATTTTTCAAAATATAAATTTCTTACAATTAAATTTTGTCTGGAGGTCAAAGAGTTCAATAAATACATTCAACTTTTTCAAGAACATTTGACATCTTTGAAACTTTGATTACTTGTATTAATATCTAGATTCTAGATCCAGTATTCTAGTCTAGGCTACCCTTTTTTAAAATATTGCCATGTCTGCATCTGTATCACCAAGCTAGAATTTTATATATTCTGACTAGATTTATACATGCCCTTAACCTTGATTTATTTCAGGTATGGGGGAGAGGGAATTGTTCTTTTGTTTAAAATGTAGTATTCATTAGTAATTAATAGCAAAGTAATTGCTTACCAAAAGTCATCAGCCTCATAAGAAATAATGTCTTTGAGAAAAAAAGTTATGTTGTTTTGTATTAAATACAATGGGCCATGGAAGGTAATTTTTTTAATTTAATCTATTTTTAATCTAAGGTATTTACTATCCACCTCTTGTCAAGACATTGGCTACTGTCAAGGCTTACATAGAATCTCTACCACTTATAGATGAGCCAGAAATCTTTGGGCTCCATGAGAATGCAAACATAGCCTTTCAGTTGAATAAAACCAATGCTTTACTTGGTAAGTCTGTGTTTGTTTTGGTAATGGTTGTATAGAAACAAAAACAGTCGCAATTGACTGCTATGTACACTTACACTGGTTTTGTTTTGAAATACTTTAGTTAAGAATATGATTCATTGTCATATAATAAATTGGCATATAATCTTTTTTTACACTGCTTTATTATGGCTTACAACATTGTAGCCATCAGTGAGTCTTATGCTCTATGGACAGACTCCTTTGCCACTTTTCTCCCTAAAAAGATACAGGGTCATTTAGAACTTGCTTTTTGTTGATCTCAGGAGAACCACATTTGATAATGTTCAAGAAGAACGTTCAAACTAGTTCGAAACTCTTGCTTTATATATCTGTTTTGTTCACCTATTACCTTGAGCCTACTGTTTTGTTAGCAGCACTAATAAATCAATTGATTCTTCTTATTCAAATAAATCAACAAAAAAAGGGTGAGATGTTTGGAATTTAAAACAAAAATTTTTGTTCATGCAGAACTAAAGGAGTAAAACACATTTTTATCTAGCTACAATACTTGATGTTCAACCGAGAATCGTAGCAGCTGATGGTGGGATGTCTAATGATGATATTACTTATGAACTTGCTGAGGCTGTCCTGGATCGATTGATTGACAAACTGGATATTGAAAGAGCGAATCCCAATATGTTTACAGTATGTTTACAGTACGTACCAATATTATTAGTTCCAAGTAAAAATGGTAGTTTTTAAATCTTAGTACTTACTTTACTTAGAGTCCATCACCCCTATTGAAGTATGGGCCACCAGCAATGGATTTCCATATTCCTTTATCCTGGGCCATCCTTTTAATTCTTAGTACTTACTTTACTTACAGTCCATCACCCCTATTGAAGTATGGGCCACCAACAATGGATTTCCATACTCCTTTATCCTGGGCCATCCTTTTAATTCTTAGTACTTACTTTACTTACAGTCCATCACCCCTATTGAAGTATGGGCCACCAGCATGGATTTCCATATTCCCATTTATTGGGCCATCCTTTTAATTCTTAGTAGGCCTTTCTGTTTCTAATATTGTTAGTGATCCTATCATTCCATAGTTCCTAGTATTACATGATAGTCTTTTAGTTCTTGTGATGCTTTAGTGTCTAGCTTTATATAGTAGTAGTTCTTAGTTTTTATCATGCATTACCTAACATAATAGATTGCTCTCTTGGCATGCAATAATACCTGACAGTAGATTGCTCTCTTAGCATGCAATAATACCTAACATAATAGATTGCTCTCTTGTTCTTAATATAAGTTCCAAGTCTAACATTTATTGTCATAGTTCTGAACTTTGCTTAGTTTCTAGATTGCTGTTGTACGAGTGAGATTGTTTTGATGTAGCACTTCTGTACAACTTGTGGATATGAGTCTCTGGTATACTGGAATATTGACAATGACTAGACAAAAAAAAAGAATCATCATTACTCAAAAAAAGAAAAAAGAAACTAAGACCTTATTTACATTTGTAGAAATATGTGTTGCATGTGTTATCTGCCCTATATGGCTGCCTGGTCGTGCGGTTTGCACGCTGGACTGTCGTTCGGACTTATCGATGGTCCCGGGTTCAAACCCTGCCCGCTCCCATCCCCCGTCATCCAGCGGGAGGTTTGGACTAGGAAGTAATTATCTTCAACTCTGAAGGAACATCCGAAATAAGTAAAACATATATAAGGACAATTGTTAAAATGTACAAGTTTTAATAGACAAGCTAACCAGTAGAATCATAGCTCTGTTAAGCAAATCGTAGAAAAACCTGTAAAAAAAAAAGAAACCTGTAGCATGGCCATTATTCTGTATTAAGCAAGATTAATTTTTTAATATATATCTATAAGCTTTGTGATAGTTTACAAAAATAGTGTTCTTGAAAAAGCAGGAAAAAAAATATCCATGACTTTAAATACACAAACAAAGTATATAGATTAACAATAAGATTATGATATACCAGTTGATTTTCCAGCTTGTTTTCAGTTATTTTAACTGCTTTAAAAAACATAAATACTATGACTCTAATGATACAGCCATGTAAAAGCCAAATGACTTAACTGTATACAATTTAGCTCTTTGGTTATGACTGTATTAAACATTGAAAAATTTTAAGTCATTGTTTTATTATTTACATCTTATGACATTTGAGTGAAACAAAATTGTTATAAGTCAGTCTTACATCTGGCTGAATGTGAAAACTACTACATTATTAAAAGCTTCTTATTTAAAGAAAAACAACATAATAGTGCATACAATATTTTTTAAAATATCAAAAACCATGTTGTTTTTTTTTCAATAATATTAGATACGCTTAGTAGTAATTGACAAATTGATTGCATAATATTGTTTCTTTATTCACTAGCCTGACGCCAAAGGTCGCATAAACTCTTTAACCATAGTGTTGATGCAAGAAACTGAAAGATTCAATAAACTGCTTATAATAATCAAGGTACATGTTAATAAGATTTAAATATAGAATAATTAATGAGTATGTTTTATATTATTGTATACAAAGACCTTACTGATATTATAAAAGGTTTAATGTAAACGAAATCTGAAGTCTAGATTTATTTAACGAATAGTTCACGAGGCGAATTACATGAAGATTGCTTATGATATGATATTGACACAGAATAAGTTCCCCTTTCAACTTTGCGATATTTATGGCATATGATGTCAAGGTCATCTATTTTGCTGGCCAAGGTTAACGAGCAGGGTATCATGTGGCCAGCACAATGACCTACCGCCTTTTCTTTCCCCAACTAAAGTCAGAATTTGGATTAGAATTAAAATTTGAATTAAATTAAAATTAGAATTTGGTGGACTCAGGGGCGTCCTAAAAATCACAAAGCCAAGCACTTAACCACTCAGCCACCGTGCCCTCAATATCTCATGTAGTGAAATCAAAAATTCTTAACTGGCCATTTCTTGTAAAAGCAAGTTGGTAGCTCCATTCAATTTTCTAGGCTTTCAATGCATTCATCAACTTGAAAAAATTACTCTGGAATCCTCGATACACTATAATGAATCTCCACCCTGGGACGAAAGCCCTCTTCCTACTATAAGGGACCATATTGAAAACATAAAAAGAAAATCTGACTACAGACCAACAGGAAATAGTGAACTGTTTTCTACAAACCAATTATCCTAGCAATCAGTGGATCAGAGTTTACACAGACGGCTCATCCCATAAAGCCACCACAAATGGAGGAGCTGGAATACTCATCGAATGGCCATATGGAGGAAAACTAGAAAAATCTATTGCAACTGGAGAGCTCTCTGACAGTCACAGAGCAGAAAGGGAAGCACTAGCACTAGCTGCTACCATGCTAGCAAATCATCCAAGTTCCCCACACAGTCAGATTGTCTTTCTAACTGATGTGAAAACAACCCTCCAAAGCTTGCAAAACTCTGATTCCTCTTGTATTAAAAACGTCAGAACAGCACTTACAAAGCTCAACAACAGCAGCAAAAAAACTGTTATTCAATGGATACCAGCTCACATACAACTAGCAGGAAATGAGAAGGCTGACACACTCGCCAAGAGTGGGAGAACAAACTCACAAGTAAACTCTGCACTCTATCCAGAAGAAATGAAGAAATTAATTGTAGATAAAATAAATGAGAAATGGACAAGCTCCCATCCAAATCACAAGAAAGATGATGCTTACTATAAGCTATCCCGACAAGACCAACGTCTAATCTTTCGACTCAGGACCGGACACAACAGAATGCGACAACACATGTTCCGGAAGCTCAAAATTGGAACCAGTGAAATCTGCCCATGTGGAGTATCACCAGAAAATGCCGACCACGTCCTCCAAAACTGCTCTCTCTACCAAGAGGCCCGTATAAGACATTGGCCCCAAATCACCCCAATAGAAAGAAAACTATATGGAGAGCTCCCTGATTTGGAAACCACTGCGCAGTTCATCTCATGTATTGGTCTAGTCATATGAACGTCTTACTCCATTCCTATGTTAATGAGGACAACATTAAAGAATGGACGGGCCTGCCATTGAGAGAGGTTCTAAACAAGGCAAAAAAAAGGGAGGAATGGAGTAAGACGGTTGACAAATCTTGCCTGGTGCCCCAACGGTCCAACAGACTAAGGGATAGGTAAAGGTAAAAGGTAAAGGTTTCACATGAGCCAGTGGGTAACAGGATGAATTCAGGTTGGAATTATTATCTTCTTTTTGAACTAAATTTGTATAAGAGAAGCTGACTTTAAGTTGAAGCTTCCAATGAAATGTGTGAAGTTTTTCGGGAAAAATAAGACTAAAATTTAACAGATAGATCTACGTTCATTCTAAATGTAAACAATATATTACTTACATGGTTATTTAAAAAAGCATTGTATACATTCTCCAATTCCTCACTCATCACTACGAAACCTTTGATGGCTTTTTTCAGTTGTTCTAATGATGTCTAAAGGAGTAAAAATAAATTTTTTTTTGCCTTGTTTAGAACCTCTCTCAATGGCAGGCCCGTCCATTCTTTAATGTTGTCCTCCCATCGCTTTTTCTGTCTGCCTCTTCTTCTTTTTTTTCCCTGGCACTGTTCCCTGAAGGAAGGTCTTTGTGAGCCCCGTAGATCTTGTAATGTGGCCAAAGGTTTTAAGCTTTCGTCTTTTTACAATAGTTAGCAGGTCTTCATGGGCTCCAATCGCTACAGTAACCCTGTCTCTGATTTCTTGGTTTGTGATGCGGTCTTTGAATGTGATGCCTAGGATCCTTCTGTAGCATCTCAATTCCATTGCTAGGATCCTCCTCTCAAGCTCTGCATTCAACGTCCACGACTCGCAAGCATATAAAAATGTGGCCATGACCAGAGAGCGCATCAGTCTGATTTTGGTGCCGAGGGCTAAGCCCTTATCTTTCCATATTATTTTAAGTTTTGAAAGGGCTGCTGTGGGCTGTGCTATTCGGGCCAATAGTTTGGGTTTTGTTCCCTCATCTGAGACAATAGCTCCGAGGTATTTGCAGCTTCAAATACCTCATGTGAAACAGAGCTTAAAATTCTTTTAACTCATTGTTTTTCTTTTCCTCCTTCCTTTTCATTTTCAAATTGTTCTTGGAAATAAAGATTATTTATATTAATTTGTTCTAGCATATGGAATAAGAAATGTGTCTTTAGCCTTGTGTCTCTGAGTATTTATTATATTAGGTAATGTTATTGTACTTGCAAGCTATAATTTAGTGTTTTAGGTATTACTACTACTTTGTTTTCTAGTGTTTTGTCTTGGAATTCCTCTAAATGTTGCTAATTTAGTTTAATGTAAGTATCCATTTGTGATATGCCTCATAGCTCTATATGACATCTTTTAGATTCTTTATCTATCACATGTTGAAGGATCCCCCAAATTAAGATGCAATTTTGCATTGTGGTTTAAGGTGAAATAGAATTTTGTTGTGATATTACTGTCTGATTTGCAAACATTTATGATAAACTATAGTCTTTTGTTTGATTTATAATGTCAATATGGGAATTCCAAGACACTGGTAGCTTTTCATTTATTTAGGTATTTTGAGTTTCTAGTCCTCACTCTTCATTCAATGTATCATAAGATTAAACATTCATCAAGTCAATATATGAATTGTTGTAGTGGTGTTTCTTGTTTGACATAATTGAGTAACTGTGTCAGGGGGCCAGGACAGATAAGGCAAGGCTTTAAAATACAACCTGACACATGTATGGATCAACTTTCCATTCATTATGTTTTTTCTAACAAAATCATTGTTGTGTAAATTATATGACTTACTCAATTTCAATAGATTTTTAATTTGGTTAGGGTTATTTCTTTCTGTTTGTAAAGCACAAGTTTCTTGCTTTATAGCAAGCTTCTTGAATTATAGTCCAATTCCTTTTGTGGATCAGGGGGAGACAATGGGTTGCCTTCAGGCACTCAGCAAACACGTCTGGTCAAGTTTGGAATAAAACTCAGCCCCTACCCTCCTCTCGATGGGTTGCCACAGAATTCTTGTTACTCAGCCACACATCTCACATAATTTATAACAAAAAAGAAAAATAGAACTTCAATGAAAATAAATTATTAGAACTTCAATGAAAATAAATTATGGACTATCTTAAATCCACTGTGCTTACTAATGGTTTAAACTAATCCAGAGTTTTTCAAATCACTAATGTGTTTTATGTAACAATAATAATCAAATAGTTTTAACGATATGTTTAGAAGCACTTTAGTATATTTGATACGCATTTTGATACACATTTTCAGGTCCCAGAATTATGGGCCAGAAATGCTTATCCTTCGTTAAAGTCTTTAGCATCTTGGGTTAAAGACCTGATAATGAGGTGTTGTTTTATTGACAATTGGATCAATAATGGACCTCCTAAGTCTTTTTGGTTGTCTGGCTTCTTCTTTCCACAAGGTTTGTAATTTTGTTGGGAAGTTGTAGATCTAGATGTCAGATACTTACAATATCTTTTCACAAAGTTTTATGTGTCCTATAAACATCATGAAAATGTGTTTGAAAATAAATTACTGTGCTACCTGTTTTTTCGGAGTATTATGTTTCTTAAGCTGTAACGTAACATGATTGGGTATGACTTTATTGCCCTATATTAAAGGATGAGTTTTGATCTTCCCATTTATGATCACCTTGTTTTAAGGCAACTGCAGGTGATTGCTGTTAAAGCTAAAGTGTCAAAACCATGTCAGGAACAAGTGAAATATAAAAAGTACTTTTAAAAACAAATAGCATTACTTATTTTGAATCAATAATCTAATTAATTTTTAACAGAGCTAGACTAATAATAATAAACTTGTGCAATTGGAAATACTTTAATTAGTTGTTTTTGTTTATTGCCACTTTAATGCTAATAGCTTGCTCAGTGCACTATGGTCCAATAAGTTTCTGTTGGGGAAGGGGTTGAATCTGGGAGAAAGTTTTGGTGCTGCCCTTTCAAAACCAATTTTTTTTTTTTTTTAAAGTAAGAAAGTTGCTTGATTCTGTATTTGAAATGGAGGTCTCAAGTATCTAGGATGAAAGGCTAATGTACTAGTCACTGAGCTGATCAAGTACTGATAAAAAAATAGAAGGTTTTACAGTCTTAAAAAAAATGTGTCACCTTATTCTCTACACAAGGCTTATCTCACTTAGCTTATTACATTTAGGACTAATAATGAGAAGGCTTGTATTTGAGTCTCAAGGAGGAGTGCAGCATTTCACTTGGCTAGGCTGTCCTAGCTGTGACCTACATATTTTGCCACATCCAATGCAGACAAAATTGTTGTAGACATTGCTGTGATCCGTTTAGGTTCTCTTTCAGTAGTCTACGTCTGTAGATTTCCTGTAGATCTCAAATTATGTATCCTTCTGCCTTTGTAACAGACCTACTGCTGTCTTGTTCACAATAAGCCTGCTGTCTGGTAATTAACTATTTGCTTAATTTTGTGATTGATTCATGTGTTGTCATCAGCAATCAATAACTGTGCTCATTTTCAATTTGGTTTAAGAATGGGAAGTGGAAGAAAAAATGTGTAAAAGATTCCACTTGTACTTAGTTGGCAAGCATTTTTTTTTAAAACAGTAAAAAAAACAAACTTACTTATTGAAGACTATATCTTCTATTTATTTACAGGTTTCTTGACTGGAACTCTTCAAAATTTTGCTAGAAAGTACAACCAGCCTATTGATCATCTCTCATTCAAGTTCATTCTCCTGCCATATTCTAGAGAAGAAGCACTAGTTGTGGAGCAGTTGCGTACAGTTAAAAAGGGCGAAACAATACCTATGGATCAAAATGTAAACTCTAAGTTAAAATCAAATTATTTCTCTAATAAATCAATATTTATTTTTAAAACAATGGTTAAATCAGTTTACGAAATCAAAATATAGAACTTCAAAATTAAAAACACTAACAAATGATCAGACTTGATATGGAAATTTAGGAAGTATAAAAAGAATTTCACTTGATTCAATGAAATTATTTCCCATTAATTAAAAAAAAAATTAGAGAAATTTAATTAAACTTTTGTTGTTTTCTCCTCCTCGTTCTCTGTCAGATCTCAATTTTATCATAACATAATGAGGAACCTAAATGCTTCCCAGGGGGTGTGGTGGTCAAATGGTTAAGGGCTTGGCATCCGAACCTGAGGGCCAGAGTTCGAATGTCAGTGAAGGCTGGGATCTTGAATTTCAGGATTTTTATGGCGCCCCTGGGTACACCCAACTCTGGGGAAAGTAAAGGCCATTGGTTGTTGTGCTGGCCACATAACACCCTGCTCGTTAACCGTTGGCTTAGAAACAGATGACCTTAACATCGTCTGCCAGTGTAGAAAACATGGTCGGAAAGGGGGAAACTTTTACTTTACTTAAATGTTTCCCAAACATGTTTAATTTTAAAAAAAAACAGCATATCTAGTAAACTTATATTTCAATCCTATCTATTTCAGTTGGATGTTCCTGATGATGGAGTGCTTGTACATGGACTCTATATGGATGGTTTTGCCTGGGACTGGGATCACATGACTGTTGGTGACCAATTGAAAGGCCAGATGCAGGCAAAGTAAGAGCTCATAAAAAAAGGCCACATTGGCAATAATGTTTGCAACACGATCTTATTAATATTGTATACAACTTTCATTCAGCTACATATCATCTAGCAAAATGAACCAATACTTAAATACTCTTAGATAGTACAACATGGGGCAAACTAATAGCCTGTAAAGCCACAAACTTGACATGTATTGCAGTGTGTGTCTTGTAATGGCTATAACAAACAAAATGTATTTTAATTAATATCTACTTTTTCATTGTATTCAATATTTAACTGTAACTCTTTCCTCCTTTCTACTGTCTGAATAGAAGCCATCTGTCTTCTACTGACTGAATAGAAGTCATCTGTCTTCTACTGACTGAATAGAAGTTATCTGTCTTCTACTGACTGAATAGAAGTCATCTGTCTTCTACTGACTGAATACAAGCCATCTAACTTCTACTGAATGAATAGGAGCCATCTGTCTTCTACTGACTGAATAGAAGCCATCTAACTTCTACTGACTGAATAGAAGCCATCTGTCTTCTACTGACTGAATAGAAGTCAACTTACTTCTACTGACTGAATAGAAGCCATCTAACTTCTACTGACTGAATAGAAGCCATTTGTCTTCTACTGACTGAATAAAAGTCATCTGTTTTCTACTGACTGAAGTCATCTTACTTCTACTGACTGAATAGAAGCCATATAACTTCTACTCACTGAATAGAAGCCATCTGTCTTCTATTAACTGAATAGAAGTCATCTTACTTCTACTGACTGAATAGAAGCCATCTTACTTCTACTGACTGAATAGAAGTCATCTGTCTTCTACTGACTGAATAGAAGCCATCTAACTTCTACTGACTGAATAGAAGCCATCTAACGTTTACTGACTGAATAGAAGTCATCTGTCTTCTACTGACTGAATAGAAGTCAACTTACTTCTACTGACTGAATAGAAGCCATCTAACTTCTACTGACTGAATAGAAGCCATCTGTCTTCTACTGACTGAATAGAAGTCAACTTACTTCTACTGACTGAATAGAAGCCATCTAACTTCTACTGACTGAATAGAAGCCATCTTACTTCTACTGACTGAATAGAAGTCATCTGTCTTCTACTGACTGAATAGAAGCCATCTAACTTCTACTGACTGAATAGAAGCCATCTAACGTTTACTGACTGAATAGAAGTCATCTGTCTTCTACTGACTGAATAGAAGTCAACTTACTTCTACTGACTGAATAGAAGCCATCTAACTTCTACTGACTGAATAGAAGCCATCTGTCTTCTACTGACTGAATAGAAGTCAACTTACTTCTACTGACTGAATAGAAGCCATCTAACTTCTACTGACTGAATAGAAGCCATTTGTCTTCTACTGACTGAATAAAAGTCATCTAACTTCTACTGACTGAATAGAAGCCATTTGTCTTCTACTGACTGAATAAAAGTCATCTGTTTTCTACTGACTGAAGTCATCTTACTTCTACTGACTGAATAGAAGCCATATAACTTCTACTCACTGAATAGAAGCCATCTGTCTTCTATTAACTGAATAGAAGTCATCTTACTTCTACTGACTGAATAGAAGCCATCTTACTTCTACTGACTGAATAGAAGTCATCTGTCTTCTGCTGACTGAATAGAAGCCATCTAACTTCTACTGACTGAATAGAAGCCATCTAACTTTTACTGACTGAATAGAAGCCATCTAACTTCTACTGACTGAATAGAAGCCATCTAACTTTTACTGACTGAATAGAAGCCATCTAACTTCTACTGACTGAATAGAAGCCATCTGTCTTCTACTGACTAAATAGAATTTGTCTTGTCTTCTACTGACTGAAGTGAAGTCATCTCTCAGTGCTCGTTGAAGTTCAAAAAGCAAGTTTGAAAACATGTTTCAACTATAAAAAAATGACTGACAAAATGGAAGATCCAAAATAATGCAAACAAATATTGTTAGACTTAGAGAAAGTGATGACAGAAATGAAACCAAGAGTGTCCTAGTCTCGTCACAATTTATGTGAACATGACTCTTATACACACTACAAAAAATTCAGCCTAAAGAAAAAAAAATAAAATTAACTCAACTACATAGGACAATGTAATTTAGAAATGCATTCCCTGGAAGATGAAAATCTGAACCAGCGACACAGACCCAAGTAGAATAGTTCTAAAAAATGTTGCTCAGATCTGTGCTTTTCTTCATAAGAAACTGGCCTCAAGCTAACCTTATAAAAGTGTAAAAAGAACTAAGCAGTTTGAAACATGTAGGACTATTTATGACCTCCATCAATTGACCGTAATATAAAAAAAAAGAAACAACTTTCTGTTTTGATAGTCATATTGAGGGAAACAAATCAGAAAAAAAGAAATTACTGCTTTCATTATTTCTATACAAATTGAGTCATTTAATTCTTTGTTTCTAAATGATATCCAGTTTGCCTGTAATGCACATGGATCCTCGCCTAGACTATGAACCAGATTTATCTCTCTATCCAGCGCCACTCTACAAAACAGCTGCAAGAGCTGGCACACTTTCCACTACAGGTAACAAGTTAACAAATTTCTTTACAGCTGGGATCAATGTTCTCACAAAACACTTTCTATCTTTTGTTAACTCCTACCATAGCTTTCATGGGCATGTCTGGTTAAGTCTTGCTACAGCTCTCACAGATTTATTTTCTCCAAGACCTAACTTGTTTACTTTAAGATCTAGCTCTCACTTGTTTCTTCTTTGTATATCTCTCACTGATTTACTCTGTATATAGATATTGTTAAGGCTTCCGCACAGTGTTGATTCTTTGAAATATAACTAGTGTAGATCTACGTCTGCCTGGAAGTAACACTGAACTCAAACTACTTCAGTAACACCGGCGAAAGGCCGAAACAATCAAAATATGTAGTCGACGCTGATGTTGTTCTACAAATATATTTAATAATCAAGAAGGGAATTGTCCGATGTCAGCTATGTCCGTAAATCCGTATATCTATGTTACTGCTCTACACGAAGCATCTTCTTTTTAGCGTCACTTGGAGCGTTCTTGTTTTTTAAAGATCTGTCACGTCACTTGTCACTAAGTAAAACTTTCCCCTTATTCCCGAAACAAATAACTAAATCCTAATCATGTCATAACAATATACAACATTTTTTTCTGTTCATAACAAGATTGGTTAAATATCAAGATAGATTTTTGTGTTCAATAGTTTCTGTAGCTAGTACAATTAGTCTTTCTGTGAATAAGAAGAGGATTCCTGAATTTCTCAATCATTTCTGTGTTGAGAACATCCTCATTTGCACAGCTATTCATTCAAAAATTCATTTAGGAAATGGACTAAAGTCATGCCTACTACATACCCAGCCCAGCAGAGTTTGGACATTTTTTTTTAAAGTATGGACACTGTTGATTTGAGATGTAAAGGATCTTACTATTACATGTGAAATTTTTCTTAGGAGGCACAGATCAAAAAAGAGTTCAGCTATTGAATGTGTCAAGACTATAGAGACCATGGCTTATAAAAGTGAGGGAAGAACTGTGGACTTTCAGCTTTGTTGATGCTGAGTCCTCGCCTTGGTCCTCCTTGTTCTTGAAGTCTACCAAATGCTGCACTAGCATGTGTAACACAAGTTTGTTTAATCATCTATATTAGCATATATTGTTACAGTGCTCCCCAACTGGACACATTATTACATGTTGACTCTTTGTTTTAATACATTGTGGGTGTTCCTTTAGAAATGGAGATTGTTACCCCTTAGCTCATTCCTCCTGCATGACTGCTTTGAACTCGGGACTAGGTTGATGACAATCCAAAGTGCATACTGCTCAACCTATCAATCAATGACCTGACATCAGGCAGTTTATGGTCATAGTATTTCTGGTTCCATGCCTACTGTGTTTGTGAAGCCAAAATGTGTACAAGGATAAGTTCTGCTTTATTTGAGGCATTCAGGGTGCAAGCATCAGTCAATAGCAAATCTCTAATGCAGACATATTTTAGTCTTCAGTCTCTGTGTGTTGAATAGACCTGCATCAGAGAGAGATATAAGATGTCATAGTATTACTATAAGGCTTCTAGCCATGTTGTTGGTGTTTCAGGAACTCTCAGATTTATTCATTGGTTTCATCAAATCAATAATGGTGTTTGCATTTTGGCTGTGCTAGTCACAGTATATAGAGTGCATGTGATCTTTCTAGTGGTTTTCCAGTGTAAAGATTGTAATTGAGGTTTTTGATAAGTCCCTGTTTGCTTTCTGTTTTTTTTTTAACTTTAGTACATCCATTGGTTTAACATGATTAGTTTCCTGAAGCTGTCCATTTTCTTTACAGCTTAGTTTTAATATATGTCCAGATCTCAGCTCAGCACATAGTTTTTGTGATTGCCTGACAATAGTTAGGTATAGATCTATTTGATGCCACTGCTTGGGATACATTCAAGGGAACTGAAAAAGTGTATATGTTATGATTATAAAGTAAGGTAAAGTTCATCTTTCAGACCTTGTGGTCTATAGGGCAGATAATGTAAAGGTCATCTGTTTCTGTGGCCTATGGGTGTCATGTGGCCAGCACAACAACCAACTGCCTTTACTTTTTCCCAACTAATGTCAGGTACCCATTAGAGCTGGGTGGACTCAGAGGCACCTGTTTCAGATGTCCTGAAGGTCCGAGAACTTCCGGTTCCCTTTTATGGACCTCTTGACCAAGGAAAGGCTTTTATCCATGGCCAGGATGAGGCATCGGCTCTTCACCAATCCCTCTGTCCGAAATCCCGCCTTATCCGAAACGATCATATACTCTCGTCCGGTATGTCGCTGGACACGACCCCCTTGAGCCCCACACGAGTATCCCCCTCTTGTGCGAGGCCGGAGGCGTGGGGGCCTTTCGTATGCCTATTATGTCCCACCGAACCCGTGCGAGGGTCCATCACAGCGCGTATGGCCCCCGTTGGGGGAACGAATCAGTGGGGTTTTGGACGGGTTAGCGAGCCTTTGTTACATCCCTACCATGTGCAGTGTACAGTCTCTCGACCGTATGAGTGGTAGCTCACTGAGAGCTATGTGCGCTACCATTCTTAGCCTATCCGCATCCCCTGGCGGACGTATCTACGGAGGCGCCACGCTGAGGCGACGGTAGCTGGAATATCCTCAGAGGCACCAGAAGATCCCAAAAAATTAAAATCTGTCTTCACCAGGTTTCGAACCCTGGACCCCAGTCATCCACCGTGCCTCCTATGTTATGATTATGAGCTGAGCGTATTTCTAATAGCAATATGCCATTACTTCTATAAAATGGCCGATGACATGTTTGCCCAGAAAATGACTTCAGGTTGTCCAATCAGATTATGTATTTCAATACTGGTATAGTAGGCTTATCTGGTTTCTTTGTTTGTTTAAGTTTAAGTTTGATTAGAAGCCTTCTTTGATGTAGTATGGATTGGACCAACTGTACTTTATAGAAAGCTAGACATGTTTCCTATTCTTTCCTATATGTTGACTGAAACAAGAGATGTACTACTTTGAGAAATGATGTTAACAAAATGCTAAAAATAAGAAACTTAAAAAAAAAAATCAAACATTTAGTAGTAGAAATTACTGAATTTAAAATTATGATCAGGCTTCAGTGCCTGCTTTGAGCATTTATTTTTTAATTGCTTGCATTTAATGTCTAATTTTTTATGTTCTTATTTCATCATAATTAATTTTATTTTACACTTTTTTTTTCTGATTTTAAATAATAAGCATAAAGTTATATTTATATATTGTTGTAACTCTAGGTTAGGCACTCAACGAATAGGCATGCAACTCAACACAGTGTAACAGGAAATAAATACAGGTGTTTATTCACTAGGACAAACACATAGCATCCTTCAGCTTCCTCAGAGTCTTCCTACTAATTTACCAGTCCTTTAAACAGCAACCCGAATGTGGACCAACGACAGCCTTCCCCGCTTCGCTCCAGGTCCCTTCTGCAACCTTCAGGCAGCACCAAAAGCTGGCTTCTTAGTTTCCAAACATTCAGACTCTTCACAATCCCTGATGCAATGTTATTATCTCTCTCCTAGTGTCTTCCTGTTTACGTTCACTAGTGCGCTAGTGCGCACCTCAAGCACTGGTGCAAGGCAGGGTTACAACACTACCCCCACCTTAGTCTTTTCGTCCCGAAAAGAAACATGTTCACGGTTGGTCAGTGCAGGTGGAGGTCGGTCAGTGGGAGTCACAGATTGAATGGAGCGTGCTTCCCACAAAGCCATCCACACTGCTCTCTGCAGGTGCCGCTTTCTCCTTTTGCTCCAATTGATCCGCCTTTGGTTAAGGGGAAGTCGTTTTCGTTGTCTGGCCTTTCTCTTAGTTACAACCGACGGCAGACTCATGGCGAGAAGCGATGCAGTGGATGTCATAGCGTAGGTCATCAAGACCATTTGTCTTACACGTTGCTCCAGCAGGCTTTCTCGATGTGCCGTGGGCCCCCAGGAGGCCAAGTTGTCCAACACGGTATAATCTTTAAGCTTGTCTGAAAGACATATCTGTGGGGCACGTTTACAACGTCCTATGTGTCCATCTGCTGTACCACCATCAGCGCTTCTCTTGCTGATACTGGTATCAGGACAAATACTTAGTTGGCAGGTCTTCCGGTGCTCGAATTCTCCCTTTGAGGAGGTCCCGTCATCACAGTTATTTTTCAACGTCTGAGTGTAGGCAGGAATCACGATAGCATGATCAGATCTGTGCTCAGTACTTTCACAACAAATGTTAGGATTCTTGTCGTAGGAGCCAAGCTTGCACGGCTCACTATTACAGTCATAGACAGCGCCACCATCAACGGCGTCTCCGTTGAGTAACGGATTGTTTATACCTGTCGCCATGGTAGCCATCTGATCGTCGGTCTTGCTCATCACGGTATCAAACGTATCATCAGTCTTGTTCAGCGAGGTACTGATACCTATCTGTTTAATCATGGTACAGATCTGCTCGTTGACCTCTTTTAGCTGTACCTGGAACGAGTTCATCTGATCTGTCACGGTATTCATGAGCTCTCTGATATCTGGTTGTACTTCGAACAGATACGAGTCCGGATCTTCATCTTCGTCCAGCAAGGCTTGTCGAAGGCGTTCTCTCATTTTTTCTTTGGCACAGAAGATCCTCAGCTCCCTGGCTCGGAGCTCCTCTTTTAACTGTTTACAGCTTAGTTCATCTAGCTTCCTCAGCGTTGTCATTGTTTCCTTTCGTTGAGCTGCCCAAATCCCACTTCTGATACCAATTGTTGTAACTCTAGGTTAGGCACTCAACGAATAGGCATGCAACTCAACACAGTGTAACAGGAAATAAATACAGGTGTTTATTCACTAGGACAAACACATAGCATCCTTCAGCTTCCTCAGAGTCTTCCTACTAATTTACCAGTCCTTTAAACAGCAACCCGAATGTGGACCAACGACAGCCTTCCCCGCTTCGCTCCAGGTCCCTTCTGCAACCTTCAGGCAGCACCAAAAGCTGGCTTCTTAGTTTCCAAACATTCAGACTCTTCACAATTCCTGATGCAATGTTATTATCTCTCTCCTAGTGTCTTCCTGTTTACGTTCACTAGTGCGCTAGTGCGCACCTCAAGCACTGGTGCAAGGCAGGGTTACAACAATATTATAATAGAAGGCTAAAATAGACAATAATTTATTAGGGTTAATGACGAAATGTGTTCACATTGACATTTCTAAGATTACCTTTGACCATTCAATAGATTGGTTTTTAATATTAAGTAGATTTAAAAAGTGTTTTATTTGTGTAAGAACGCAGCATACAAAACAGATTGGCTGACATCTAGGGGTGTTTTTGTGTTTTAGAATATTGTTATTACTGATTCATGTAGGGGTAATTGTGTGTGCAATCAGCTGACACTGATAGCCCAGGCCAGAACTCGGTGAGTGGTCTACTGTGATGAGGGATGACACTTCAAGAATGATCTGTATTCTGAATACTACATATGCCATTCATGATGATAGTCTTATGATCATCAATCACTTTCTAGAAGGTCTTTGAGAAGCCCTATATTAAGAACAAAGGTGTCAGTCTAGATGATTCATGATTGAGGGTTTCATGATTCATTGTGAAGGCAATAGGAAACAGTTCAATCCAGGAGGAGGTGGAAAGGCCTGTAGAGTTTGGTACAGATGTATAGAGGCTTAGACTGCAGTACAGTTATTGTTCAGTATTGGCTGTGTATTTATTAGACATTAAAGTTTTTACATTATTTGGAGCCTGAGTTGTGAAGTTCTTTAAGTTGGTTATGTTGTGTTGGCAGAAATCCTGGATAGAGGCGTTATAATATTATATATCCTTTTTTTTTTGTGTCATTCCTTTGGAACTAGCAGCTGCCAGGTGAGGGGCTTCTTTGTGGATGACAAGATCTCCTAACCAAGACCATAGCTTCAGGCTTTGATTTAATAACCCTATAGATGTAGTTTTATAATAACAGGCAGTAATATTCTTTATGCAATGATGTTAGGAGCCTCTGCCCTGGTCTATTATATTCACATTTTTAGAGAAAATTAAAAAATAAAAGTTTTTTTTTAGCTGCTGCACCTAGGTGTATAGTATGATCTATAAATATTTGAACTCCACTGTTTTGACTTTGCTTTCCTTGTTTGTTTCTTTGGCAGGACATTCTACTAACTTTGTTGTAACTGTCCACCTTCCTTCAAGCAACACACAAGATTACTGGATAGCCAAAGGTGCAGCACTCTTATGTCAAATTTCTGATTAATTTTGCTTACAGATAAGTTGTAAAGCATTTAACAATAAAAACAATGTCCATTACAAATAGTTCTCTAGTTATTACTTTGTGTTTGTTCTCCTGTTTGTTTGTTTGTAGGCTCACACAATGTTATATATGTTAGTGAGCAACTTTCTTCTCTGATGTCGATCTAGAACATGTTGTGTTCATATCACTAAAATAAAGTCTTTAACTACTTGAAGATAATTATATTTTTTACCACTATAAAAATGAAGTAAAAAATTCTTTATAAAAATTTCTATTTAGTCATAATAAAATACAATTTTTATACATTGAGACTATGTTTCTATACAGTTGAAATTATATGATCCAGGCATTCAAATCCACTCTCATTCAGTCAGAATCACATTGCATAGTTAAGCAATAAATTATTCTCAAGGTCCGCAAAGTTGTAATTTTGGAAGTGGTAATGGATATAAGCAATCCACTACCTATAATTGCTTCCTAATGGCATACATCTCAAATAGCCTTTGACAACCAGTCTAATTCATGTGTGGCTCATAGATTTGAGTCCAGTGGAAGTTGGTTTGGTTTTTAGTGGGGTATAATACCATGCCCCCAACTGTAGAAAATCAACTGATTATGGGTGTGATACTAAAAGTATAGAGCAATGAGTACTGGTCATTTAAAGTATAAATATTTATTGTACTCTGGTCATTCAAAGTATAATAAATAAATATTTATATCTATTTATATTCAACTTGAAGGAGATGACACAGAAGTCGACTCTTTGATAATATTATTATAGACTGCACAAACTAGTAAGCTTCAGGGAGATGGGGCTTGTTAGCCTTGGTGAACAGGATACTGTAGAGAGACTTGAATTGATGCATTCATGACTACATAACTTATTGTATTTAAAGGCTGGTATACTATAAATATAATAGAAATATGGAGTGTCCCGGCTTGGCCTCCGGTCTTCGCATAAAAGAAGGTGTAATCATGGTTCCAGTTAAAAATCTTACCTTTTCTAATTTTTATATTGAGGATTAACAAAACTCCCATGGATGCCAGGAAAGGTTTGAACCCGGGATTTTCGAGACACATATCACTAGACAATATCCCACGACCAGGCAGCCATCCGTAGTTTCATAGCTCACACTATGCACAATAATAAATGTGATATATTATTTATTGCATATATATGTTTGTGTTTCACATATGTTGGCTTGAGCATGTTTGTTTATTAAGTTCAACATTTTTTAAATGGTTAATTTAATTTCATTAATTTATGGACTATCCAGCTATATATAGGCCCTAACCCCATTCAGTGAGGTCTTGTCTTCAGTTGTTTGCCTTTATCGGTGCCAATAGAAAATCCTGTTACGAATATCATCCTTACCCAAAATAATTTTTTTCAATTAAATCTACCTTTTAAAAGTTTCTTAGCTTTTACAGACATTTTAGCCTAAAAGTCTATTGGAAATAGAAATCAATGGATCTAATTTAATGCGCTTGGCAGAGCTCGAAAATAATATAGGGGGGGAGTGAAGCTTGATCCTAATAAAATGACCATATGTCCATGCGACCAAAATAAAAATTAATGCTACATTACCAATACCAGGCAAGGTTGACTCATCCAGCTGCACAGTCATAGAATAGGTCAGCGTGTGTGTGTGTGTGTACTGTATCGTTATGAACTGTTTTGTCATTCGTATGTAAAAAGCCTTAGTGTTCTATATAAGGTTATTACCATTGTGTTATTCCATTGCAACGTCTATGTCAGTGATGATAAAAATGTAAAAAAAAAAAGGGACACGAAAGGTCATCTGTCGTAATCGAGAAGTACATAGAAGTCTTAACTTATAGAGCGCTGGTTGTAAGTATGTATGTGTTCCGTGTGCGAATCTTATTCGTATTTGCATCTATATTATTATGGTTACAGTAGTTACTTGAGGTGGTCAGTTCTAGACAAACAATTTTCATTTGATTGGGTCGATAAAAATTATCTTGTCTGAAAACAAAACATAATAAAATACTCAGAAAGACAGATGGGTAAAGCACATTACTTGTTCCATATGCTAGGACAAATGTGTACTAGTGCTCCTTTTTCAATAGTGTTGCTAGAGCATGGAATGGGTTGTCTGAATCAGCCAGGAAAAGCAATGACTTGGCAAATACTAAATCACTAATTAACTAGATAACTGGATTCTCAAAGGCCGCAATTTTCCTTTGAAGTAACGTCTGTAATTCATCAGATAAGACAGGCGCAGTCGACGAAAAAAAAAAGAACTTAGACCCCAGAGAACCTGCTTTTTATGCAAAGGTTGTGGCAAAATATGCAGTTCGCAACTGGGTCTACTTGGCCACTTAAGGGCAGGGGAAACACTCAAAAATGATAGTTTTGGGGAAAAAAATCGATTTTTAGTTTTTACATGTTTCAAATAGTTCAACATGTTTTGCTCGTATTTTACTTAATGATAACATTGAAAAAAAAATTTAATATGTAAAAAATACATTTAATAATGGTCATCTTTTCATAATAAGAGCTGAAAATGACCAAAATACCCATTACTTTTACTTGATTTTCGTTAACAATAATTAAAGGGAGCCCGCCATGTTTAGCCTCATTTAAAATAAACATTCTGTCATCGAGAATTCATAGAAGTCTATTTATAAAGCGCTGGTTATGCATGTGTATGTGTTTTTCGTGTGTGAATGTTGTTCGTATGTGTATCTATATCGTGCATCTATATTGTTATTGTTACAGTAGTTACTTGAGATGGTCAGTTCTAGACAAACAATTTTCATTTGATTGGGTCGATAAAAATTATCTTACATATTACAAACGTTACTTCGAAAAGGAAGATAATTACGTCATATCACGTGTCAATCTAGTACCAAGTGTCTGCAGTCAAACCCGCAACGTGTCATACAGCCCAAAAGTATCTCCGTGCTTCTACACAGCCATCGCGTGTGTCCATTAGCGCACAAGTTTCTCGTCAAAATAGTGTCAACATTGGCAAGACTGCACTGGGTCGGAAATAATAATAATAATAATAATTTTATTTATAAAGCGCTGTTAACAAACAAAATGTAGGCCGTGAACTGAAAAAGCACGCAGACCGTAGCTTTTGAGGGAGAAACGTGGCACTACTAAAAGCGTTGAGTCCATTGAGCGCAGGGCTCTCCGGGGGACATATGGAGTAATCAGTTCGCTAAGGTACAAGGGCATCTCATTGTTATATATACACTGATGACAAAGTGTGGCGACCTTGTAATCGATTCTCGCTTTCACGGGAAGCCAATGGAGCGCGCGCAAGAGCGTAGGAAAGTAATTCAAGACATTATAATAGGTTAATGAAGGCCTGCTGACCACTGTTAAAAAATATATTATGGCAATACCATTATGTCCTCAGTACTTGCAAAGTCCTTCATTCAGAGAACAATACCAGGAAAAAGAAGAGGCAGACAGAGAAAGCGATTAGAAAACAAATATAAAAGAATGGGAGGGGCTTGTCTCTGAAAGGATAGACAGGGATGGAGGAAGACGGTTGAGCGATCGTGAGTGGTGCCCCAACAGGCTAACAAACCAAGGGATAGGTTGAGGTCAATAAAGGCGCCACGACAAATGGTGCAGAGACAGCTGGTTCAATGACACCCGAGTTAATTCCAGATCACCCTGGCCTTAAGGTGGCGCCTCCGTAGAAATGTTAGTGGAAGCGGATAGGCGAACATCGGGTAGTGAGCCTCGCTTCTGTCCGTTTTTTTTTTTTTTGTTTTGTTTTTTAGTTGTTTTTTTAAATGTCTTTGTAACATTGTTTTTTTGTTTGTTTTTTTTTTGTTGTTGTTGTTTTTTTTTGGTGCTTTTTAAAAATGTTATTTTTATGTTTTTGTTATGTTTTTTTTTTCAATGTTTTCCAGTGCCTAAAGAGAGAAAGAGAGAATCTTTAGTCACCTTCAGCCCATTGTACAAATATTCGTGCCCCTAATGCTATCTTCAATTTTTTTTTAAATACAGTTTTGTAGAAACAAAGGGAGGATACTAGAATCAAAGCATACCAAACGACGAGAGAGAGAGGAAGAGAAACACAAAGAGAGAAAGAAAAAATTAGAGATGTTGACATTGTGTTGATGTGTATGTGTTTGTGTGTGAGTTTTTCCCCTTGGTAAGAAACCTCCTATTGTTGTGCGTGTTATGTAAGAGTGTGTTATTAAAACAGTGTTTCTCAAACTTTTTTGTCTGGCGGCACAGTAAAAAGAACTACAAAAGTTTCGCGGCACACCACGAAGAGCAACAGTTGTTTTATAATAAAAAGAAAAAAAAATATATTACCTGTTTTTAAGTAATATATTTAATGTTAAGGGTGTGCCTGTTTTTGAGAGCAAATGTGATCTAATCGAGGCTCCAGAGTCGACAAACAAACTCACATTTCATCGTCTATTGTAAGAAGTCTCTCTCTTTTCTTAGACTTGATTTCAGTCAGTGCTCAAAATCCAAACTCACAAAACCATGAAGATGCAAATGGAAGAATTATTTTGATTGCTTTTAAACTGATTGCAGGATATAACTTGTTGATTGAAATCTAAAACACATCCAGGCTTTTCTCGGCAAAACTTGACTTAAGAACGGCATCGTTGCTTTAAATCAATGAGCTTCTCTGCTTCTTCAGTTGTCAAATTTGTAGCTTCATTGTTTCCAAATGGATAACTGACCCATCCATATTCATTACTTTCAAGTGTTGAAAATTAATGCCACAATGCTGATTGCAAGTGTCCAGAATTTCGGGGGTGATTTCTTTAGATGAAGCACATTCATTGTAAGTAGGAAAGCAGTCGAAGACTCCTTTCGAGATCTTACTTTGCCACAAAGACAATTTTTCACCAAATGATTCAGTTTGAGGATGCAGTGATGATGGTTTCCGATGGTCCTTGAATTTAATTTGTCAAATAAATCAGAGAGAAACGTCACATTAACCACCAGATCTCGTCATGAATAGAAAATCCAACTTGAAATCAATCCCTTTTCTGGCAGCTTTAGGTAGTTCGTAAGTGTCTTAGCTATTTTATTTGGTTGAGCCCTGATGTATTTCTTCGGTTGCGCTTTAACAGCTGGATATTTAGTTTCCAAGTGTCTCTTCAATTTGCTTGAAACAAGCGTCTCATTCGACAGAGTTGCATTGCAGATCAGACAGAATGGCAATGGTTTAGAAGATATGAAACCATATCTGGTGTAATCTTCTTTGTACCTTCGTTTGGTTCCTTGCTTTTCATTTAACGCTTTCGCAGTTTCATTCTTGCTAACGTATTTCTCCATGGATAACAATGAATAAGGCTTATTATTAATTTGTTATTATTAGCATACACCTAACCAATTTACTTGAAACACATCGCTTATTGTTATCGTTACCAATTCGAGAACTGCTGTGCGTCTGCTAAGGCGGCCAACATTTTATTCATTATAATAATATATGTATAGTGGACAATTCCATAGCCTGAATAGCTAACACCCCTTTCCGTCGTAATGGAAAGATCCACTACTACTACTGGTCATTTCAAGTGGAGATGTCATCGCAACGTAAAATCAAAATTTAATAGTAGGCAGACCTGTGTAACGCTGCACGTGTGGCGTTCTAAAAACTCCCGCGGCACACCTGCAAATCTTCGGCGGCACACTAATGTGCCGCGGCACACAGTTTGAGAAGCATTGGTGTAAAGAAAGGACAGTTGAGTCCAGGACAGCAAGAGAAAAACTATGCAGTACCTTGAGAGTCCTCGAAGATGTAGCTGTACGAGCTAGAGAGACTTGTAGGGATTAGTTAGGCAGTTCTTTTGTGAAGAAAAGCATTTCAATTAGTGTAGCCAATTGTGTTTATTGGCTGTTGTTAATGTATTTTGTCATTAAACCGCCACTTTGTTTAATGAAGCTCTTGTAGTCAAGTTGTTTTAGATGTGTTGTGTTGTTGGCAGTGTTTGCAGAAGGCCTGATAGAGAAGATCGTAACAATATAAACACACACATACACAATCCATATTAAGGCCACCAAGTGAAAAACAAATAAGCGAAAAGTTTCGCTAAATACTCAGAACGTGCGAAGTGTTTGGGAAACACTGCACTAGAGACACAATAGCGCTGACTTTGATCTAGGTTTTCCTTCAGTGGACAGTGACTTGAAATTCCCATCTTAAAAATTAATATATGAACAAGAACACATAAAAAAATACTTTTTGAACAAAAAAACTACAAAACTTTTTGACCAAACAGACAGAGTTGATATAAGCTTTGTACAAAAAAATGGGGGGGGGGGAGTATTTGAAAATCCCCACGGCCCCCCCCCCCCCCAATTTGAGAAAGCACCCAAATTAGTGTGTTTTTTACATAAAAAAAAATATTACGCAAAATACAGAGGCCTCAAAAGAGGTCAAGCCCTGGGCCCCCCAACGATGGAAAATTCCTAGCTACGCCCCTGGTGGCCGCCTGTTCGAGCGATATGCACTTCAATGCTCGTCGTCAATGACGTCATCCCCCCGACGTCACGCATGAGGTTTGCCCTGGAATGAATGATCTTCATTTCAAAAGAAGTGTCAGAAACTTTAAAAAAAAACCCACATCACTTACACTATAGACCTGTTTTTTACAAAGCGTACACCAACTCTTGTCTGTAAAAAGTTTGAACATGTCATTTCACCCATTCCCATTCTTGGATCAAGTTGAGTGAAACTTTTGCACAATTATTCCTTGGCGAAGAAAATACATGAATCAATAACAACAAAATTAACAAATTTGTACTGGGGCGTGGTGGCTGATTGGCTAAGCGCTTGGCTTCCAAACCTTGGGTCCTGGGTCCGAATCTTGGTGAAGACTGGGATTTTGAATTTCGGTCCACCCAAATATAATGGTGACCTGACTTAATTTGGGAAAGTAAAGGCGGTTGGTCATTGTGCTGGCCTCATGACACCCTGCTCGTTAAGTGTTGGCCATAGAAACAGATGACCTTAACATCATCAGCCCCATAGATCGCAAGGTCTGAAAGGGAAACTTTCCTTTTACAATATTGAAATTTATAGTTGCGAATGTGGAGTTCTTCCCCATACCATAGAAAAGCTTTTTAAAAAGTATTTTCATATTTTGCCTTTTTTATGTTCCTATTCTTGTCCAGATAGTGTATCCAGTACTTCTGAAAGACCTTTTTGTTCCAGGTAATTTGCATTGCTGACGAGGAGCAAGATCACTCAAAGTAATCTATGTGCGTATTCTGAAAACCAATATGTTCATTACAAACTTAAATTCCTGTATCTAAATTTATCTATCACAATGACTTTTTCAATGAAAAAACATTTTTAAACGAATCATCTGAACATGTTAAAATGTGGGTAAGTTAATAGCGTACACAAATTCTACGTTCAAACTATGTCAGCATAGTCTAGGGCCTGGCCTAGACTATTGATCAATATTTGTTTTATTAGTTTTCCTTCTTACTTAGATCGATCTCAAATTACATAATTCGAGATAATTTAAAATTTAGAGCATTTAAAGCGAAGACCAGAAAGTGAGAACTTAAAATTATAAATATGAATTACAAAAAAGATTACTTCTGCAAGAAGTTTATCTTATTGACGTCTGAAACACAAACATGGCAAGCTATAGAGTCAATATTTAACCATTTGACAACTAGAGTTGCCGGGAGTCGCCGCTACTGGTAGTCAACTAGCCGGAGGAAATTCCAGCTACACGTCGCCTCAGCGTGGCCCTCCGGAGGAAACGTCTAGTGGTGGAAACTAGATAGTCTAAGTAGCTTACGTGTAGCGAATCAGGCCCGGCCGGGCTTCCCTGGGTGAGCTTTTGTTTTGTTTTTTTCTCTCACTCGGGGGTTGGGATGGAAAAAATGCCCGGAACCCAGTCCAAAAAGTCCGTCAAGCCGTTCCACAAGGGGGCCGTCATCAGTGTCCCGTTAGCTGGAGTGGCGGTCCTTGTACGGAACAGTGGCGGTTACAGTATTAGTATAGGAATATGAGACAAGCTCCCCTCAGTTAGCATTACTCTCGGCCACTTGTAGCGAGTGGGGCCCAGGAACGGGGACGGTGCGCTGTGTAGCCTACACGTCACGGTCCGGTCTGGCCCAGTCAATCGATATGGCCGTCTACCATTGGGAGCCCTCAGACAGGACAGGGGTGAAGAGCCCTACGTCCAGGCCTGGTAGTTAGAAAAAAGCCTTTTTAACCACCAATGGGATAATGGCGCCTACGGCGCCGACGCCCTTCTGGACAACTAGAGCGTGACCTCACGGTCGAAGGCGCCGACTAGAGTCGCCGATTTTGGGTTGTTTCGTTTACGCACGCACTGCTAGTTTTTAAATAATAACTATTTATACCTTTACTAGCTCTGACCTAGAAGAGCGATAGTGAAGCTATTTTTAGATGTTTATCTATATCTCTACAGTAGTCTACAGCATGGAGTTTTAAGATTTTTTGAAAATTATTTTTTTTTGCTAGCCTTTAAAATGGAACATATTTAGGCTTATGTGTAGGCTTTAAAAGAATAAGATTCTAATGGGAATATTAATGTTTATATGGATATAAATAATGATTGGGGTAAGTAATTTACTTAATTTAGAATTTCAATTGAATTTTTTAGAGTTTTAGAGTCTAGATCTAGAATAATCTAGATCTATATAGGTCTAGATCTAGATCTAGTTATCATCTAGATTAGACTTAGTAGTTTTACTAAGTTTTACTGTTTTAGGTCTCGACTACTTTAACTTTAGTATTGACTTAGGACTAGGCTAGGTCTACTCAGGGTCTAGACTAGATCTAGATTCTAGATCTAGACTAATCTAGAGTTTCTAGAGCCATTTGTATAAATTTGTTGAATTTGTCTCATTTGACAAATTTGAGTTCAGAACGATTTTTTTTAGTAGTGAAAATGAATTAAAAAAATTGATGCTAGGCAGCTAGATTTTAGATCTAGATTCTAGATTAGATTTAGACTATAATTTAGAGATGAGTAGATTAGATACTAGATCCAGTATTGAATATGTTAGATCTAGTGAAAGTGAAACAGGAGATTGGAAGGCAACTAGATCTAGATCTAAATATGACGTGATATTTTAATGTTTTTGAGCTCTGCAGGCCTATTTATGACTTAAAACATGATGAAAATGAAAGAATCAGTGAATGATCATCATAATAATTAGATCTAATAATAATATCATTCAATGATGCTGAATGTGAACCCTAGGTCTATTGTATTTTTTTCTATTATAAAATTAAAAAGAATGTTTTTGACATTTTTGTTAGGTTTTATTAGATCTAATTAGTTTTTTCCTGTGAAATTAGTCATAAAATTGATTTTTTAAAATAACTGATACATCAGAGTTATAGTTATATATCCCTTCTCTAAGCCTGTCTTCGGTGATAGATAGTTTCTGACAACTGTTTAGTGGTGAAAGGGTTAATATAGACTAGATCTAAAATATAATAATATATAGATTTATAGATTATAGATCTCTAGAGATAGATTAGATTGATTAGATCTAGATCTATAGAAATCTATACTAAACTGACTAAATGGTATAATACTATTATAATGTGTATTTATAAGTAGATCTACTGACTAGATGACTACATTGTCTAGATCTATAACTAGTTAGTAGTGTATCTATAATTTAATACTATAATAATTTAATAAAGTATAGACTCTATAAGTACTATATATAATATAAAAATATAGTATAAATAATATTAATGGACCTCATTCACCAATCGTAAATAAACATATTTAGCCACGGCATTATATTGTAATATTGATAAAACAATAAAAAATATGTATCACGTGACAGCCACTATGGATGGCATACTTTGTATAGTAATAGAGGATATAGATAATCACGTGACTAAATGTTGTTTGTTTACAATTAGTGAATAAGGTCCATTAACTATATTATAATTTTATTTAGTATGAAAAAATATAGTATAAAATAGTAGTATTTTAATTAAGTATAGTCTAGTGACTATAGTGATGGTATAGTCAGACAAATAGTATAGACAGATACTCAGATAGTGTGAGATAGTCATACTATTTTAGTATTATAATTAAGTAGTCTAGTGACTAGTCTATAGTGACTATACTCAGACTAATAGTATAGACAGATAGTGTGAGATAGTCATAGTATAATTCAAAATAGTTGTTAACATTGACATCCTCAAGGGCTTTGAGTCTTAGATAATTAAAATCTTTCGTGTCGAAGCGACAATAGAAATCATTTAACTCGTTGGCCAATGTTTTTCGTCTCTTGTAGCAAGATTATTTTTAATTTTGACTTGTGCTCCTGCCATTTTGTTCATGATGCCTCACGCCTGTCTCATGCCACTTGTATTAATTGAGTCTTCCAGCTTGGTGCGGTAGTTTCTCCTCCCTTCCTCAAGAACGAGGTTGAGATTTCGTTGAGCAATTTTCCTTGTCTGTCCATCGCCACTCATAAATGCTCTTTTCTTTTTTATTATTTCCCATTTTATTTTTGCAGTGACCCATGGTTTATTGTTGGGGTATATCTTGATGCTCTTAGTGCTGACACACATGTTTTTGGAAGTGGTCTCTTTAAACAAATTCCAGTCAGTGCAGTCTAGACATCCCTGTAGTTTGAGAATATTGTCTTGAGTCCATTCTTGTACGTTTTTTTGAATGATTTTTACTTCTTTAAGTTTTGTAGAGGTAAGTAGGCAGCAGTTGTATTGTTTTGTGGTCCGATGATCCTAGTGGTGGCTTTTCACGAGATGTGAATGCTCCTTTGATGTTACAATAACATAAGTCCAGAGTTCTGTTCTCTCTTGTCGGACATGAAATGTGTTGATAGAAGGTGGGTAGGTCACCCTTCAAGGTGCATTTATTAAAATCACCCAGTATAACTACTGGTGCGTCAGGTGTCCTCGTTTAATGTTAGCGAAAAGGCCTTGGCTATGTTTTATTACGCTCACATCTGCAATATTTTAAGTTTCAATATCACTGCCTGGTATGGCAATCTGAGCATTAAAAATAGGAATAAACTTTATAGAATCCTAAATGCTGCTGGCAAAATCATTGGCAAAAAACAAACCCCATTTGGGCAGTTGTTTGAGACAAACATCTCTAAAAAAGCTAACAAGATCCTCGAAATAAAGAATCACCCTTTGTGTCAGGATTTTGTGATTTTACCATCACAAAAGAGATACAAGACACCGATAGCAAAGACAAACAGACACAAACACTCTTTTGTTCCCCTGGCAATCAAATCATTAAATAAGAACAATCTGGTATAAACTTTGTCACATGTAAATTATGAGTGAGTCTGGTGTATGTACACTTTGGTTTCTTATAGTTATAATGTTTTTTGTTTGGTGTAATGCACAAATTGTAAGACAAAATTCCTTATGGATAATAAAGATTATTATTATTATTATTATTATTATTATTATGATAATAATGACTATTGTGATTGTCTAGATCTATAGTAATATATTTTATATAAATAATAATAAATTATAATAGATCTTTTATAAACTAGATCTAGAGTAGTTTATGCTATTTGGACACCTATAGGCCAAAATTTCAAAGTTTGACTTTGACAGCGCATTATTTGACAATGGTTCGACATAGAAAAGAAATAAGTATCAAAATCTTCTTTAGTTTAAGTTTAAGGAGAATAAGGATGACTACTTATATTTGTACCCCTAACCTATTTTTGTTATTATATTTAAGAGCAAAGAGGCCGTGTGTTTTCATTTAATGCAGACAAATTTGACCCACATTATTTTATTCCAGAGACCATTTAATTTATTTCAGACAGTCTCTATATTTAGGCATCAATAAACTCTGATTTTAATTCTATATTAACATTAACTAAATTTTTGTTTTTTGTTTATTAAATTAATTTAATAAATTTCTAATACAGATGATCTTTTGTAGTATAGTACAGGTAAGAATAGCCATTCTTGCCTAAATAGCTGAATCCTCTGTATTCTCTCTCTATAAATCTATCTAGTAGGTCTAGATCTAGGCATTTAACTACATTCAATGTACCAAGCTCACTACAAACATTTGCCCATTTATTCTCTATGAAAAAAACAAACAAACAAATATAATATATATAAGATCATTAACATTGATGTCCAAAACTGGCTGTCTGAAATAAATTTTGGTAAAGAAAATCGTAATTTAATTCCAACACCCTATTATTTTTGTTGTATAAAATCAAACAACTTGGCTTATGAATCAAATAAAACAGCTCCAAAAAACAGAATAAGTATTGCCGGGCTCATTAGCATAGACTTAGCAAACCAAAAAATATAGTCTTAACCCTAGGAAGAGGTAAAGTCCTCCGGGTAACATAGGGAAAAACAAAAACCTGATGTAGACATTTGAAATTCTTTTTTCTTACATAAAAAGACAACTAAATGGAAGGAAATTGGGTCAGAATCATTGGAAATGGACATGCTAGTTTCATATTAAATATCAAAATAAAGATTTAATGACCACAAAAACAGCTAGTGTCCGAATTCATGTAATGTCCGGATTAAATAAACTACTCTCTATATAATTATATTAGATCTATATTACATTATTAGTATATATAGATTCTAGTTTCTAGACCTATCTCTCTCTCTATATATATTTATATCTCTAGATGTAGTATTTGTGGATGGCTGCCTGGTCGTGCGGTTTGTGCACTGGACTGTCGTTTGAATTTATCGAACCATGCCCACTCCCATCCCCCGTCCTCCTGCTGGTGGTCTTCACGTCTGACCGAAACTATGATATCTAGTTCTATATGGTGACTATGACTATGAGTAAACTAAGTGACAGTCTACTAGAGTCTAGATCTGAATCTAGATCAAGTATTACAGTTAGACTACGGTATTAGTGACAGTAAGAAAGCCAAAGTGCTGCCTGTAATCCTGTATTGTTGCATGATGTAGAATCTTAGTGCATCTAGAAATCCAGTCCATTCCTGTATGATTTATGTATATGATGATCAAGTCATGTATATGTATCACATATGATGTCAAGATGATGAGATTTATCACTACATCTAGATCTTATTTAACCTATTTAATACAAAATAGTTATTTTGAAAGAAATACTTAAGACATCGTAAAATATGAATAGAGCAAATATTTTTTTTTGTTTTAATATTGTCATTATTTTTCAGTCATTTTGCAGGAAACACTTTCCATCCATCCATCCCAATGGCACTACAGCCCATGGAGGGCTTTAGCTGGCTTCAACACATCCCTCCATTCAGATCTCTCCTTAGCCTTTTATCTCCGTCACTATCTGTGGGTCTTCATACAATTGATATATCTCATGGTTAGTACATGTCCTCCACCCTGTTTCATCTTGTATAGCACCATAGATTTTCCTAAGAATTTTTCGTTCCCAAGTATTTAGTATATTTTCGGTTGTCTTTGTCAGTGTTCAGGTCTCACTTGCATACACTGCAGCTGGTCTTATGGTTTTGTATATTATTTCCTTGTTTTTTCTTGATATTGTTTTGTTCTTAAGTAAATGATGGGTGCTATAAAATGCTCTGTTGCCTCCTGCTATTCTTTCCTTTATTTCTGTTTAGTAGGTCATTTTTTAAATCAATTGTACTTCCTAGATATTTGAATGCTTTGACATTTTCAAATTTGTGATTTATGATTTTAATATATGGTCCTATCTTTTTGATTGTCTCTTGTCATTGCGATGTACTTCGGTTTACTGTCATTGACCTCAAGTCCTGCTGGTCGAGATGCTTCTAGTTGTGTGAAAAAACTAGCAATGTCAGTGGTTTCTTTACCCAATAAGGCAATTCATCTGCATAATCAAGGTATTGTAGAGGTTAGCTGTATATCGTCCCTGTTGGTTGTGGAACCATATTTTCTCTCCTGAAGTATTTAAAAAGTTAGTAATATTTCCCCTCGTGTTTATGTGTATATTTCTTATAACTCTCCAGTGTCAAATTGAAAAGCATGCAAGTTAGTGAGTCACCTTGTCTTAATCCTCTTTTAATTTTAAATTCCAGTGAGTGTTCTCCTTCTATCATGACTTTACTTTTTAAGTTATTTAAAGTCATATGTATAAGTCTTGTCAGTTTGTTAGGTATTCAAACATTTTGTAGAGTGTCATATAGATATTTCCATTTGATACTGTCATAGGCCATTTTATAATCTAAATAGAGTTGGTGGATAGGTATGCTGTATTCAAGGCATTTTTCTATTATAAATCTTAGTGTGAAGATGTGATCAGTTGTGGATCTATCTGATCTGAAATCAGATTAGTAGTCACCTAAGATTTCTTCTGAGTATTTTCCAAGCCTCTTAGTTATAAGCCTAGACAGGATCTTATAAGTCACATTTAGTAGAGAGATTCCTCTGTAATTGCAGCACTTTAGCTTGGATCCTTTTTTGTGTATTGGGATTATAAGAGCTATTTTCCATTCTGTTGGTATTACTTCTTCTTCCCAAATTCTGGATAGCAGTCTGTGTATTTGGGAATTTAAGTCTTTTCCTCCATATTTAATTAGTTCTGCTGTAATTTGGTCCTCTCCTGGTGCTTTGTGATTCTTCGTGGTCCTAATTATTTCTGATGTTTCAATGAGTGTTGGTTCTTAAGGGATCTGGTCCTCCAATGAGGCAGTTCATATGTAACTTCATTGTCCCCTCAAAGTATTCAGCCCGTTCCACAATCAAAGAATTTAAATAATTCAACCGTTTTACTAGAAATAGTTTTACCTTTCAGCAAAGGAAAATGTCAAAATCAGTTTTCACTTGCTTGCCTGGAAAAATGGGAAAGTTTTGTTTGAAAAGATTTAGCATACACATACATTTCATGTGCATTACCTTCGAAGAAAAAACAGTTTGAGTCTTCCACTCTTCATCAGAAATATTAGTAGCAAAGTCATAGTCAATGTCCTTCAAGGAACATAACAATTTCTTCCTTGAGATCGTATATTCTTCTCAATATCTTGTCTATGCTAAGCCAGCAGACAATACTGTGGTACCGATCATTGGAATGTTTTATTTCCAAATCTTCAAGTACTTCTCTGAGTTTGAATCTTTGACTGGATCTTTAAAATATTGCAAATAAGAATTTACGCTACGTTTAGTTTAGGCTTTTTAGAATGATGTGTAGAGACTATTTCTTTCACCTCTTCATCATAACTGATAAGAATCAGAAATTTCAATAATTTATATAGATATTTAAAATAAGTTATTTCTTATATATTTGCATTCTTTATATGTATAATCTATGAGCTCACCTAATTTCTGTAGGTATGCGTTGGTCGCATAAAACAGTTAGGTGGGCCTCATGTGGCCTGTGGGACGTAATTTGCACACCTCTGATCTATTATATCCGATCCATGTCTCTTATCTATGAGTATATGATCTATTTGATTCTGGGTGTTCCATTGAGTGAGATCCAGGTTACCTTGTGAATACTCTCATGTTAAAATTTAGTGTTGCAGATAGACATTCCTTTTCCTGATGCAAAATTCACTAATCTTATGCCATTATTGTTGGACTATTCATGTAAGCTTTCTTTGCCAATTGTTGGTCTTTATGCTGGTTCTTTTCCAATTTTTGCATTAAAATCTCCTAGGACTATTTTGATGTCATGCTTTGGTGCTTCATCATAAATTCTTTCCAGTCCATCATAGAAGGCTTCTTTTGTGTTATCATCTGCATTTTCAGTAGGGGTATGGATATTGGTGAATAATATGTTGAAGAATTTTCCTCTCAAAAGGTAGTGAGCAGAGTCTATTACTTACAGGTATAAATCCAATGACATTACCTGCCATTTTCTTTTTACAAAACCTGTACCTAAGTTGTTAGTGCTTCCACCACTATAAAATATAGTATACTCCTTAGTTCTGAGAATGTCTTTCCACCTGGTTTCCTGTATGGCTACAAGAGGTATCCTTTATTTCTTTAACACTTCAGTAAGTTGGGCTAGCGCACCTGCTCTATAAAGGCTTTGCATGTTGCATGTCCTTTTCCAGGCCGAGGCCGTTTTCCTTTGAGATCTGTCCAGGTTTTCTTGTGAGTAGAAGCTTTCATAACAGTATTTGTTTTTTATATGACAAAGTAGTTAGGGCTGCCCCTTTCAGCTCTCTGGATAGCTGCCTTTATTTTCAGGTAAGGTGCCATAGCCTTCTGATTCTCTCTAACAGGCCTTCTGTAAACACTGCTCAACAGAACACATCTAACTCATGAACTTGACAACAAGAGTTCCAAAATAATGTGGTACTTTAAAAACAAACAAATAACATCAAATACTACACAATTGGCTATAGGATACACTGACTACAAATGCTTAATAAACTCAAAATTGGACATTCTGGACTTGTGACTGCTTCACTCAAGGATTCACTATCCCTAGACCGACTTCACGGTAGACTGACAGTTTGGTCCCCAAAAATCACATGGGTCATATTTATGTGTAACATTCATACCAGTACTGTCCCTTGTACACCAACACACTACGCTGAACTGTTTTACTGGCCTGGGTCACATTTGTCAGGTTATCACAGACAGTTAACCCTATCGCATCTTTCAGAAATAACCATTTCTTCAACCAAGCCCAAACTTCTCGCTGGATGGCGAGAGGATGAGCTTGGTTAAAACTTGGAACAACATCTAGATGACAGGATGGTTGCCTGGTTGCTGGTCTTAATGGTCCTGGGTTCAAACTCAGCCTGTCATCATCTCCTGCAATCCTTAGGCTTGGATAAAATACATTTAAAATTCAAATCTAAAGGAATATCAGAAACATGTAAAATACACAGTCAGCCTGATCGATTACCATATGAACAGGCAGGCATCCATCTGTATTTCTAGTATTCAATTCAATATAATATATCAAAAACTAACCCTATAGCACTATTTTTAGGCTATATTTTAGATTCTGTAGAACAGAATATTACATATTACACAGCACTATATCTAGGCTACAAAGCACATATTCCAAAGCACAATAATTGAACTCAAAAACATTTAATAAATGAGTTGCCTATCTCTTTAAATAAGTCTCAAGTGTCTCACATTAATGTGATCTCTAATAACACAGCAAAATCTAATCTGGTTTTTTTTATAACTATCACTCAAGAGGATGCTACATATGATGTCATCTGTATTTTGTTGATGTTGCAGTTCCTTTATCACTGCATCTCTTTGTGTCCATTTTCAGATTCATTTAGTTTTATTTTGTGTACGATTGCTGATGCAGAGCTATAGCGAGTATCACAAACTTTTTTGACTATTTTTATTAGAATAGTCCACTTTCTTCTAGACACATTACATAAGCAGCAATGTTTTTATTAGCTTTTTCATGTTGACATTAAGAACTCTAGCAATTGTTATTATTATTCATGTTGTCTGATTTAGATCAATAATATGTCTAATCTGGGTCTGTCGAGTTTGTGTTGATCAGAAGATTGATTGTTTCTGTAACACATAGTATTACTCTTATTAACAGACTTACAGATCTTGACATATGTTGGGAAGCATGGCCCAGAGGCTAAGTACGTTTGTGTTGGCTACCTATTAAGTGGGCTCGAGGTTCGACACCCAACTTGAGCAAAGCACCTAAAGGCATCACGGAAAACCTTCTCCCAGATACCCCCCCCCCCCCTCCACTGGTCCACAAATGAGATTGGAACATAGCGCTCTGAGCATGCTATAAGCATGAAAGTAGCGCTATATAAAAGCTATTAATTATTAATTATAATATGTATATTCCAAAGAACAATAATAAATAAATCTGTGTGTGTCTATGTGCTATGTAGCCTAGACTAGATATAGTGCTGTGTAAAATGTAATATAGCCTAAATTTTTTTTTATCAGAATCTAAAATATAGCCTCTAGAAATTGTGCTGTAGAGTTAGTTTTTGACAGAGTGTGAGTTAAATTGAATAAATAATTAGTTATAATTAAGTGACCATGTATTCTCTGACCCAGTTTCTTGAGTTAATAGCTTGCCTTATTTTTTTGTCAGTAATAAACATAAATAGACATAGGTTTACATGAGTTAACTTAAGTTTTCTTTTTGATTTCCTTCCTTCAAGTATCTGCACTATTCAACACATTCAGAGAGGAAGCAGCAGCTCAAACTTCAACATTTTTGAGTCTTTCAATTTTGCTGTTGTCACGTTCTCCACTGTTGGCTATGGAGATGTTTCCTCTGACATTTGGCTGGGCCGACTCTTAATGATTCTAACCATTTCCCTGGCATTTGTTTTTATACCTAGCCAGGTAATCATACTCAAGTCTCATAATCTAGTCTAAGTATTTTTAGGATTAGTTCATAATCTAGCTAAGTATTTTTACAGTTATTTCATAATTTTGCTATGTTATTTTATAGTTCCCCTTTCAGACCTTGTGATCTATTGGGAAGATCATGTAAATGTCATCTGTTTCTGTAGCCCATAGTTAATGAGGGTGATATGTGGCCAGCATAATGACCTACCGATTTTACTTTTCCACAACTAATGTCAGGTACCCATTAGAACTGGATGGAATCATAAGTGCCATATGATCCCAAAATAAAAAATTCCAGTCTTCACCAGGATTTGAACCCAGAACTTCCCCTGGTTCGGAAGCCACTCAGCCACCATGTCTCAATGTAATGTTATATAGTTGGGCATTATCAAATAAATAATCTTAATGTATTTCATAATCTTATTAATCAATCATATACATATTTCATTATGAAGCTAAGTTAATAATATTTTGTAATGTCTCTTAGTTATACCTTGTTCTTTACCTTACCTTTACCTATCCCTTAGTCTGTTGGACCGTTGGGGCACCAGGCAAGATTTGTCGACCGTCTTTCTCCATTCCTCCCTTTTTTTTGCCTTGTTCAGAACCTCTCTCAATGGCAGGCCTGTCCATTCTTTAATGTTGTCCTCCCATCGCTTTTTCTGTCTGCCTCTTCTTCTTTTCCCTGGCACTGTTCCCTGAAGAAAGGTCTTTGCGAGCCCCGTAGATCTTGTAATGTGGCCAAAGGTTTTAAGCTTTCATTTTTTCACAATAGTAAGCAGGTCGTCATGAGCTCCGATCGCTACACACAACTATACACAAATAATCTAGAAAGGTACACATGGGCATGTATTTGACTTGGCCATTTGACATTATAAATATTTATTTTCATCAGTATCTAAAACTAATCTTTGCCTTTAGATGTGGGATCTAGAGGCTAAGTACGCTTGAGATTGGCAGCACGGAAAACCTTCTCCCAGATAACTACCCCCCACTGGTCCACAAATGAGATTGAGCCAAAGCGCTCTGAGCATGCTATATGCATGAAAGTTGCACTATATAAAAGCAATAAATTAATTAATTAATTAGTTGAAAATTTTGATTTTAGTTATCAAAAAAAGTGTTTCTTTTAAAGTTTTTTTTTATGTTCCTTGAAAAATGAAGTTTATGTAGTAATCCAAACCTCCTCTAGGGTGGTGGGGATCCCAGAGTGCATAACATATGACCAGGGAACAATGTTATAAAAATTAGTTACAAACATACCTGGGAGCATGGGTGCTGAGTCGTAAAATGCTTGGCTTCCAAACTGAGGGATCTTGAGTTCAAATACAGGTGAAGACTGTGTTTTGAACTTCTGGAATCAAGGATGCCTTAGAGTCCACTAAACTCTAATGCCTACCTCATATGGGTTGCCTGAATCAGCAAGGGAAACCAATGACTTAGCAGAGTAATTCACTGATTGACTTGCACGACTAGATTGACATAAGAATTGCAAAGTAATTATCTTGTCTTTTGATGGAACATATATATATATATAAGCCCTTCGAAGTATCAAACGGGGTAAAACAAGGCTGTGTCCTATCACCTATTTTGTTCAGTATCATGTTCTCCGCTATGCTGACAGATGCATTCACAAATAGAGAAAACAACGGGATAAATATATCATACAGATTTGATGGTGGCCTATTCAACCCGAGGCGGCTTAAAGCAAAATCAAAAACAAATGCAGCAGTAATCAGAGACTTGCTATTTGCTGACGACTGTGCCCTAAATGCCTGCTCTGAAAACGATCTGCAGAGCATCGTCAGTGACTTCTCAAGAGCATGCTCAGACTTTGGCCTTACCATCAATACGAACAAGACTGAAGTCTTATATCTACCTGCTCCTGGGAAAGCCTACTTGGATCCAAGCATCACTATAAATGGACAGGATATAAACGCAGTGGACAAATTCACATATCTTGGCAGCACACTCTCCAGGAATGGAAAAATCGATAGTGAAATCGATCTGCGTATCGCCAAGGCCAGTGCATCCTATGGCAGACTGTCTAAAACTGTCTGGAACAGACGTGGCATCACCACAAACACAAAGCTAGGGGTCTATAGAGCTGTCATCCTCCCTACATTGCTCTATGCCTCAGAAACATGGACAGTGTACAGTAAACATGCAAAGAAACTGAACCACTTCCACATGACATGTCAGAAAAATACTAAATGTCAAATTGCAAGACAAAATACCAGATACAGAAGTTCTTCTAAGAGTGTGTCTGCAAAGCATCCACACAATCCTGATGCAGTCCCAGCTGCGATGGGCAGGTCACATCTACAGAATGGAAGACCACCGCATCCCTACACGACTCTTGAATGGCCAACTAAGCGAAGGAAAGCGCTTGCAAGGTGGTCAAAGAAAGCGCTTCAGGGGCACCCTCAAAGCTTCTCTGAAGGCGTTCAGCATAGACCCAGGCACCTGGGAGACAGAGGCACATGACAGAGCATCATGGCGTCGCGCTGTGAAAACTGGCGCACAGGTTGCTAAGAAAAAAAGAACAACGCTGGCAGAAGAAAAACGCCAGAAAAGAAAAGCAAGGCAAACGACACTAGCTCCAGCTGGAATAACCTGCCCAGTGTGCGTCCGAACATTCCGGGCTCACATAGGTCTCACCAGCCACATGAGGAGGCATAAAACCCCAGTGCAAAGCCCTCAGCCCCCTGGATGACAAAGTGGTCATCATCAAACACGATGGACGAACTATATGTTATATATATATTTATATATATAATATGAGTGTTTCTCCAGTACTGGTGACAAAAAGTGTCACTTTAGGCCAAAAATTAAAGTGGAAGGTTTTGGTTTTATTTTAAGTGTATTCACTTCTTTACTCATTGTACTTTAAGAATTTATCAATAAAAAATGAATAGGAATACATACATTTCCTCAGCAGTGCTGGCAAAAGGGGGTATCCACCTAATTCTAATGGGTACCTGAAATAAGTTGGTCATTTTGCTGGCCACATGACACCCTTGTTAACCATTACCACATAAACAGAAGAGCTTTATATCATCTCTCATAGATTGCAAGTATCTATCTCCTAAACTTCACTTTTGAGATCTGAGCTTAAAGCAATAAGAAACAGTTGTAATAAATATAGTTTGTTAAGATGTTGACCATTTGTCTATATTTCAAAAGAAATTGGACTGAAAACTTGATTAGTTGTAAAGAAAAAATTTAACCCAAGAAACTTAAAAATGTTCAATTCAGCTATCAGAATGCTTAACCTTATATACCTTTTTTTTTTTCAAGAATAGAGATGTAATTCTGCTGTGTTCCTGTGAGTTGGAAACCAGAAAGCAAGTCTTCTAATAGAGGTCTGATAGAGTCATGTACATCAAGGGATCAGCACTAAAAGATGTGGACCTGATGTGGTGTCAAGCTGATGAAGCTTTTGCTTGCTTCTTTTGGCTGTTCGTTTAACACAAGACAAAGTACAGACTGTAAGATTTTTTTCCATTTTATGTTAGATTTTTGTTTTAAATTTCTTTTTAAGATTGACTTCATGTTTCTTCACTCATGTAAGTACGACTGTCTAAAACTTTGATTCCATGAGTGGTACTCAGACATTGGTCTTTGAATGAAGCTTGCAATAATCTCCTGGTTAACTGAAAACACAGATTGCAGTCTCTCTTCGAAACTGAATGATGCATATATATATTGCATATATAAAGACTGTTTCTGGGGTTACTGGTTATTGCCCTGCTTGTTACAGTCCCTCATTGTGTTTATATAATTCACTAATTTCTCTTATAAAAATGTGGACCCTAGTGCTTCACATATGCTATATGTATGCATTGTTCATTGTTTCAGCATTTAGCGTCACGTTGAAACTGGCAACAAAAAAATAACTAAGAATTAAAGAAGCAAATTTGTTCAACCTATTACCCCACAATATTTTTCTTTCTCTCTTTCTTCCACTTCTATTGAACATGCCAAATATTAAAAAAAACAACTCTTTGGTGTTTAAAACAAGAAACACTGTTTTTGTGACTGTTCTAAAGCCTGAGCTGGATTATGTACATTAAATAAAAATAAAATTCATCAAGATTTTCTAGTTTGTATGAGACTTCATTGAGTTACTGAAATTTTTTCAATTTTATGCTCCAGACTAGTGGCAAGAGCACTAAATTATTTATGTAACTACACTTGAACCACTGAGACATGATCTGGCACCATTCTCTCTTTTTACTTAGAAATATAATAAACACAAAAAGTGAATTAATAAAGGAAATTTCACAGAAGTTAATTCATCGCAGACAGAACCAATTACCACAAAATAACCAAGACTGTATGGCAGTGTAGAACAGCTAAAAAGTAAACAGCACATTTTTTTCTATGGGACAGGTTGTGGTGACTAAGTGGTAAAGCACTTGGCTTTCAAACTGAGGGGTCTCGAGTTTGAATCTGAGTGATGACTGGGTTTTTAATTTCAGGATTTTAAGGGCGCTCCTGAGTCAACAAAACTGTAATGGGTACCTGGAATAGTTGGGGAAATGTAAAGGCCATTGGTCATTGTGCTGGCCACATGATACCCTCATTAACTGTGGGCCACAGAAACAGATGACCTATACATCATCTGTCTTATAGATCACAAGGTCTAAATGAGGAAAAGTGGGCAGCTAAAGAGCTTAAAGCTCAGCAACAAAAATGTGGCTAGAAGAAGAATGAATTAAAGCTCTCAATTTATAAGGTTACATCCTGACAAGTTGATTTTATAAAGAAACAATGTTGTAATACAGAAATATAAGATCACAATATAGTTTCTCAATACATTGAGCCTCTAATAAGAAAGAAATGTAACAAGCAAAATTAAAAATAAACAAAGCTTATTAAATAGCTGCACATTTACAGGCACATATCTCAATACTGTTAGTTCTATTTCACTTTTCACATTCTTCTTCTTCTAGCCAGCTTTATTGCTGCTGAGCTGTGAGCTCTTTTGCAGACTTTGCCAAGGAAAAAAAGTGTGCTGTTGGTTATGTTGGGCTGTAGTGGAAGTAGTGTCTGCCTAAGGTGGATTAGGGAGGGGCATTCAAAGAGGATATGGTTTACGGTTTCAAAGGGGTGGGCGCAGTGTCTGCAAAGGGGTAGTTGTGTGGAGTTTATTTTTTCAGGTGGTAATTTAATAGTGGTGTGTGTCCTGTTCTTAGTTGGAAGATTTTAGGTTGTTCTTTGCGGGGAGGAAGTTAATACTGTCCAGTTTGTTAGGCGTAGTCATTTCTCTGTACATGGCTCTGCCTGTGTTTCCTGATGCCCATTGGTTGAGCCACTCCTCTTTGTGATTGTTGACTAACATTGACCTTAGGGTGAGGTAGTTAACAGGTCTATCTGGTTGTTCCATAGATGAACCTGCCTTTGATAGCTTATCTGCCTTTTCATTTCCCATGATGCCAATGTGTCCAGGGATCCACTGTAGTGTGATATTGATATTTAATTTTGATATCATCTGGTGGATTATCACAATGAGTGTTGTCAACTCTCTTGGGCTGTTTGAGGTGCTGCTGTTAAGTGCTTGCAGAGTAGATTGGGAGTCTGTAAAGACAACAATATCTGATGGTGGTTGCACTCCTTCATATAATTTGTTTTCCACTGTCTGAAGTGCTATGGTAATTGCCTCAATTTTGGCTTGGAAGTTTGAGCAGTAATCGCCACAGGGTGCGCTTATCTCAAAGTGTTTATTTTTAGGGAAGACCAGGAAGGCACCAAGACCAGCATTGATGGTAGCTTTGAAAGCCGATCCGTCTGTATAAATATGGAAAGCTGTTTTTTGATAGCTTTCGATTGTTTCAAGCGTGCCTACTTTGAGCTCCAGTGGATTTGATTCTTTTGTTAAGGTGTTATTTAGTAAATGTGTTTTGATGGTTGGTTGTTTGTAGTTTAGTCCGGGTGTAATGTTTGAAAACCTGGTAATTTTTTCTCTGTTATTGGGTAGGTGGTGTTTTAGGGCTAGTTCGTCAGTAAGTTGGATCAGAGTCCTTTGCTTTTTTTTGGTTGTTTTTCCTATATTTCCTCCAACCTTCTGTATCTCTCAATAGCTTCTAATGCTGCTCTGTTGCGCCTTAACTTAAGAGATTCAATATTGGAGTCTATTTCACAGGCTGTTGTGGGAGTAGTTCTCATACCTCCACTAATTAGCCGCAAGGTTTGGTTTTGGATTGTATCTAATGATGATTGATAGGTTTTGTTGGCAGCTACTTGTATGGAGAGACAGTTATCCATTACAGATCTGACATATCCAGTGTATAACTGTCTTAAGGTTTTCTTTTCAGCTCCCCAGGATGTTCCTGTTAGGTGTTTTATTATGTTTAATCTTTGTGATGCCTTTTCTTTTAAATCTGCCATAAAGTGTTTTAGAGACAGTCTTTGGTCTAGTTTTACACCAAGATATGTTGGATTTTCTTCTTTATTTATTGGCTGAGAGTCTATTTTTAGGATGTAGTTTCTTTTTGCTGTTTTGTTGCTGTGGCTAAAGATTGAATAAACTGACTTTTCTTTGTTTATTTCCATTTTCCATAATTTTGAATATGTGGAGATAGTTGTGAGGGCTCTATTTAGTTTGGATCTAGTCAGCACTGGATATTTCTCTGTAGTCCAAATTAAAAGGTCGTCTGCGTAAAGTGCCTTATTGACCGAAATGAGGTCCGGGAGGTCATTCATGAAGATTAGAAAGAGAGTGCAGCTAAGGGCTGAACCTTGTGGTAGTCCTTCTTCCAAACCTTTTTACTAGAGATGGCACCTTCGAATCGGGTTTGGATGGTTCTGTTTTTTAAGAATGCCCTGATCCAGCTGTACATTTTTCCATGGATGCCCATTTTTTTCATCTTCAAAAATAGACCTTCTCTCCACACTCTATCATAGGCTTGCTGCAAATCTATAAATACTGCTGTAGTGTGCTTGTTTTCATGAAACCCTTCTACTGTGTCCTGGATAAAACGAAAGAGGTGGTCTTCTGTTCTACTTGCTTTCCTGAAGCCAGCTTGTGCATTGTGGAGTTAGCAAGTACTTTCTAACCACCAATAAAGTCGGTTATTGATCATTTTTTCTGCCATTTTGCCAATATTGGATGTTAGAGATATTGGTCTATAACTCCAGGTGGTTTATTTTTCTTTAAAATGGGTATTATGTTTGCGGTTCTCCATTCCTGTAGTATGTCTCCAGTTTTCCATGCATGGTTGATAAAGTTAAGTATACAGTTTTGGGCCTGTGGTCCTAGTCCCCGAATCGTTTCATTTGTTATTTTATCTGGTCATTTTCTTGACTTGAGGCTTTTTAGGGCAGTATTGAGCTCATGTAGAGTGAAGGGAGTGTCAAAGATCTGACAGTTGACTGTTGGAGCTTTTTCTTCTTTCTTTAAGATATTACTGAAGGCCTGGTCCAGTTGTTTTCTTGGCTTTGACTTGTTAATGCTGGCAAAATATTTATTGAAGGTTTCAGCCTTTTTAAGGTTTTCTGTTATTATGTCATCAGTGCCTTTTATAGGTTGGGGGTTTGTTATTTATTTCTTTCCTGCTAGCCGGTGCAGAAGGGTCCAGGCCTTTCGACCATCCTTGTTTAGATCTAGTTGTTCGCATGTTGTGGTCCACTTTTTCTTTTTTTCTGTTTTAATTTTGTATCTTATAAGTAGGTTTTTTTTCTATAGTCTTCCTGGCCATGTTTATGTTTTATGCTTGATAGTCTTGTGTCTGTTTCTTGTGAAAAAGCTGCCCAGTTAGCTTTTTTATAGTTCCATCTAGTTGTTTTGTTGGATTGGTATCTACCTGGCGTTCCAATATTGAGGAGTATAGGCCTGTGGTCACTACCTATGTCTTCAAGTACTGTTATTTTAGAAGAGTCGGTAATGTCTGTAGAGATAAAAGTTAGGTCAGGTCTGCTAGTTGTGTTGTGTGCTCTGTGGAGGAAAGTTGGAGGTGTAGTTTTGTTTTGCAGAAGTTGTAGGTTAGAGGCATTTGTTACATCCTCTACTTCTTTGCCACGCTTGTTGTAGTGTGGGTAGCCTAGGGAAGGTGTGTGTGCATTGAAGTCGCCAGCTATTATTGTCCTTGTGTAGTGTGGTAGTTGTATGTCTATTTCTGCTGTTGATGATGGTGGGCAATAGTAGTTTTTGATGGTGTACTTTGTTCCTCCTCTCCAAAGAAGTATTTCCTGCGTGTCGATGTCTGTATTGTTCTGTATTTGTTTTACTGTGGCTTATGTGTCGTTTCTTATGAGGGTCATAATTCCCTGGCATTTGGTGCAAAGGCATCTGTACTGTGTGTAGCCTGTGATGTTTATTTTTTTCTTGGGCAGTAGTGTTTCTTGCAATAGCGCTATGTGTATATCATGCTTCTTGAGTATGTGTTGGAGTTCTGTTGTCTTGTTTTGTAGGCCTAAGATGTTGAGTTGCAAAAGGTTTAGGTGTTTGCTGCTAGTCTGTTTTTTATTTCCAGTAGCTGACTTATCACAGGCACACGCTAGTCATCAACATTTAGTTTGTTCTATTCTGCTAGACATAGACCACTGTCTTTTAGGTCTTGTTGCTTAGTTTAGCTTGAATTTTCCATTGTCCTCTCTCTATGTCTCTCTTGTTTTTTCCTTCTGTCCCTCTTTCTTTCACTATTCTTGTCTAGGTCAGTTTATTGTTCTCATTCTAAGTATGCAAGTAACATAAAAAAAAGTTTAAAAAAAAAAAAGACAATTCCTCCTTTATGAAGTTGACAACTTTTTGTAAGAATGATTACTTTGCTCGTAACTCTTAATAACTAATTCTTCTTCTTCTTCTTCATCATTCTCATTGTTATGTTGGAGTGTTCATATGACTAGACCAATACATGAGATGAACTGCGCAGTGGTTTCCAAATGAGGGAGCTCTCCATATAGTTTTCTTTCTATTGGGGTGATTTGGGGCCAATGTCTTATATGGGCCTCTTGGTAAAGAGAGCAGTTTTGGAGGACGTGGTCGGCATTCTCTGGTGATACTCCACGTGGGCAGATTTCACTGGCTCCAATTTTGAGCTTCCGGTGCATGTGTTGTCGCATTCTGTTGTGTCCGGTCCTGAGAAAGATTAGACGTTGGTCTTGTCGGGATAGCTTATAGTAAGCTTCATCTTTCTTGTGATTTGGATGAGAGCTCGTCCATTTCTCATTTATTTTGTTTACAATTAATTTCTTCATTTCTTCTGGATAAAGTGCAGAGTTTATTTGAGAGTTAGTTCTCCCACTCTTGGCGAGTGTGTCAGCCTTCTCATTTCCTTCTAGTTGTATATGGGCTGGTATCCATTGAATAACAGTTTTTTTGCTGTTGTTGTTGAGCTTTGTAAGTGCTGTTCTGAGGTTTTTAATATAAGAGGAATCAGAGTTTTGCAAGCTTTGGAGGGTTGTTTTTGCATCGGTTAGCAAGACAATCTGACTGTGAGGGGAACTTGGATGATTTGCTAGCATGGTAGCAGCTAGTGCTAGTGCTTCCCTTTCTGCTCTGTGACTGTCAGAGAGCTCTCCAGTTGCAATGGATTTTTCTAGTTTTCCTCCATCTGGCCATTCGATAAGTATTCCAGCTCCTCCATTTGTGGTGGCTTTATGGGATGAGCCATCCGTGTAAACTCTGATCCACTGATTGCTAGGGTAATTGGTATGTAGAAAACAGTTCACTATTTCCTTGAGCTCTGTTGGTCTGTAATCAGATTTTCTTTTTATGTTTTCAATATGGTCCCTTATAGTAGGAAGAGGGCTTTCGTTCCAGGGTGGAGATTCGTTATAGTGTATCGAGGATTCCAGAGTAATTTTTTCAAGTTGGTGGTTGGTGTTTCTTTTTTAGGTTTAGAGATTCCTGTATGAAATTGGTCCTTTTGAGACGGTTTTTTGTGCCAGTTTTGTGGATTTTTGTTCTGAGTGGGTGCCTTTCCAAGGTTTCCAATTTAGTGAATTGGGAAAGGATTTTTATTTCTCTTCTTTCATCCAGAGAGATCAGGGCAGCGGTTTCCTCCATAGCTCTTATGGGTGTTGTTTTGATTGCTCCTGTCATTACCCTTAAACCAATATTTTGAACCTTGTCTATTTTTCTTAGGTTGGTTTGGGCTGCTGAGCCCCATGCTGTGGCACCATATTCTAGTACATGTCTTACATAACTGGTATAAGTCTTTTTCAGGATGTTGTGATTAGCTCCCCAATCTGTGCCAGCTAATTTTTTCAAGAGGGATAGTCTCCGGATGCCTTTACTCTTGTGTTTTATCTATTTGGTTTTTCTAGGTTAGTCTCGGGTCATAGGTGACTGCAAGATATGTAGGGCTGTCATTTTTTTCTAAAGCTTCCTTATCTAATGTTAATTTTATTGTTTGTTGTTTTGTTGACAGTGAGAATATGGTATATGTTGTCTTTTTTGTGTTAATGGACATGCCCCAGTCTTTGGACCAATTATTGAGTTTATTGAGAGCATCCTGTAATCGAAATTTCGATGTTCCTACATATTCTTCTGTGCTAATTAAGGCAAGGTCATCTGCATACATGCTGCTTTTAACTTTTCTTGGTAGGTTTTGATTTAGATCGTTTATGAATATTAGGAACAGTGTTGGGGATAGGACTCCTCCTTCATCATCATCATCATCATTCCTTTGAGTTCCTCATGGAACATAGGGCCTCGACATAAACACGCCACTCTCCACGGTCTCTTGCTAGCTTTTTGATGGTGTCCCAGCTCTTCCCGGTCTTCTCTGCTTCTTCAAGTACACTGCGTCGCCATGTTCTTTTTGGTCTTCCTCTGCGTCTTGTTCCCTGGGGGTTCCACTCTATGGCCTGCCTAGCTCTGTTGCTGGTATCTTTTCTAAGGGTGTGACCAATCCATCTCCACTTCCTCTCTAAGATCTGCACTTCTATATTTTTCTGTCCACTCATCTCCCACAGTTTGGTGTTTTCTACTTTGTCATACCAGTGTATTTTTAGGATATTTCTCAGGCATCTGTTGATGAAGGTCTGTATTTTTTTTGTTGTGGCTTCAGTTGTTCTCCATGTTTCAGAACCATACAGTAGGACAGCCTTGACATTAGAATTAAAGATTCTTAGTTTAGTCTTGTTTGAGATGTAAGGAGATTTCCAGGTTGGTTTTAGCTGTGTAAATGTCTGACGTGCTAGATTTATACGGCGTTTAATGTCTTCATCTGTTCCACCTGATATACTGACTACACTCCCAAGGTATATAAAATTTTCTACTTGATCTATTGTCTGAGAATCCAATACTATGTCTCCACTTTGTTTATTGTTTACTTTAAGTACTTTAGTTTTTTGGTGGTTTATTTTGAGGCCTACTCTTTTTCCTACTTCGCTTAAAGCTGTGACCTTTTCTTGCATATCCTGTAGTCTGTGTGATAATAGGGCTATGTCATCAGCGAATTCCAGATCTTCCAGCTTTTGTGTGAGAGTCCATTGGATTCCTTTCCCTGCGTTAGAGTAGGCTTCTTTTGTGACCCAATCCAGTACTAGAAGGAACAGGAGTGGTGAAAGAAGACATCCCTGTTTGACTCCTGTTGTGACTGGAAATTCCTCTGACAGCTTGCCACAGTGGGTTACTTGGCAGGTGAAACCATCATAAAGGTTCTTGATTATGGTTATTATTTTATTGGGGATCCCATAATGTCTCATTACAGTCCAGATAGATTCTCTGTCGACACTATCAAAAGCTTTTTCAAAGTCAACAAAAGTTGCATAGAGAGGAGATTGCCATTCGACACATTGTTCTACAATTATCCTGAGTGTAGCTATTTGGTCAGCACAAGATCTCCCTTTTCTGAATCCGGCCTGTTCTTCCCTTAGGTGTTCATCACATGCTCCCTTTATTCTGTTTAGTAGGATTCTGCTAAAAATCTTGCTTGGTACTGACAGCAAAGTGATGCCTCGCCATTTCTCACAACTAAGACTTTTCTATTATTTAGATATTCCTTTATCCAGTTGTACATTCTGTGGGATATGTGATGCTGGATTAGCTTGAGCAAGAGACCTTGTTCCCAGACTTTGTCAAATGCTTTTTCTAAGTCTGGGCTTCAGTGAGTAGGTTATTTGACTCAAGGATCCATGTCAGCCTTCTATTTATCACTCTTTCCATCAGTTTGCAAGTACAGCTAGTGAGGCTGATGGGACAGTAGCTATCCAGTTTATTTCTTGGTTTGCCGTGCTTTAGTATAGGTATCATAATGGCTTTTTTCCAGATGTTTGGAATTCTGCCAGATTTCCAGTTAGCATTGAATATTTGTAGCAATTTTCTTTTGGCTTGAGGACCCAAGTTAAGAAGCATGTCATTAGATATTTTGTCTGGGCCCGGGGCTTGTTTTGGTTTGAGGACTTTTAGGGATTCATCTAGTTCCTTCATTTTAAGATTAGTGGCCATTCCCAAGGAGTAAGCTGGATTGTTTTCTTTAATTTTATCTTGTATTTCTGAGCTTACATCTTTATTTCTACTTTCATTAATTTGTATTTGTCCTACACTTTGGAAAAACTTAATGAATTCATTTGCTGCTTCTTGGCCTTTCAGGGGTTTGTTGTCCTTTTCTTTTACTATAGGAGTTGTTCTGTTTTCTTCCTGGTTGAGACATTAGGCTATACGCCAGAGTTTGTGGCCGTCTCTATCTACGTTTAGTTGTTCTGTTTTTTCATGCCAACTTTTCCTCATGGCGGAAAGGTAATTTTTCCTGAAAACTGCGTTAGCTGCTTTTAGATTTATGTTATTTTCTATACAAGGGTTATTTTCTACTGTGTTTCTGGCTTCAATAGTGGCAGTGTGGAGTTGTTGAAGGTGATCAGACCAGTTGGGGATATAATCTTTTCTTGCTTCTCTGGGAATTAATTCCTTAGCTGCTAGGAGGATTGCTTTGGAGAAAGCTGAGAATGACTTATTAACCTGATTTGATTTGCAGTTTATTGAAGTTGTGTATAGGTCTGTGAGCTTTGAGAATAGGTGCCAGATGGCTTTTTTGTAGTTCCATCTGGGGATGGTGGAGTTTTCTGATATTTTGAAGAAGGTATCGATACTGATCAATATGGGTCTGTGGTCACTGGTGGCTAGCTGGTCTGCAACTTCTCTTGTGCACTTTTTGGATAAGTTGTCAGTTGCAAAGGCTAGATCTGGAGTGGTTGATGTTAGCCAGGCTCTTGAGAAAAAGGTTGGTTTATCCTCAGGTTTATTAAGCAAGATAAGTCTGTTCTCTGCTTGCCATTCTTCAATTTCTTCTCCCCTGGCATTTAGGTCTGGGTATCCCCAGCTCTGAGAGTGACTATTCATATCTCCTAAGATTAGACAGTCTTCTTGGTCAGGTATTTGTATGTGGTCAATCTCTATTTCCTTGTCTGGTGGGAAGTAGCAGTTAAATAGATTAATATTTCTATCTGGGAGAATTAGCTTAGTTCCCATTATTTCTGATTCTGAGGAGTTGGGCATAGTTATGTCTGTGGTAGGGATGTCATTTTTAATGAGGGTTTGGATTCCTCCTTTGGGTCTGATTTCTCTATCTTGTCTGATGCAGGTGTAGCCTCTAATGGAGAAACGAAGATTACTGTTCAAATGAGTTTCTTGGATGCAAGCTACATCAATTTCTTTCTCATGCAGAAATATTTTTAGAGCTTCTTTTTTCTTTTGGATGCCCTTTGCGTTCCATTTAAGATTTTTAGACTTTTGGTCTTGGAGTGTTGGCCAGTAGTATTTACTTTCTTGTCCCTGCTCCTTCGAGGCGGAGAGCCCGGCCCCCTACCTGCGCAGCGGGATTCCACAGGCAGGACGCCACATCTATTAGAATGGTTACTGAACTCCAACATAGATGAGGTTGCGTGTCAATGTGTTATGCGCCAGGAGGCCCATTGACTCCGACTTCAGCCTGCTTTTCTTTCTGGGTGTGCTCCCATAGCCTTTGATCATCCAAGATCATCTGCAAGGCAGCAGGTGTTTATTTTCGGAGTTTTCTCTCCTAGATGAACTGCTATCCCTAGCTAACGAGTTTCATCTACCCGGGTTTAGAGTTAGAGCGCCCTATACTCGCTTTTTGCAATCATTTCCATGGATTTCTGAGATGTTTTTAGTAAATATTCTAACCACTGGAATACTTCATCTCATCCTCCATGACTGCAAACCAGTTGGTCCGCGGCTGTTTATTTGCTATTCACAGCTAACCCTTATATCTAAGGGTCTTTCCTCTATCCGCCACCTGGAGACGCGCTTGGTAGAAGGTGGTAACTCCCCCATGTTAATAACTAATGAGTTTTGGGGCTAGTGTCTTGATTGGGCCTCTTGATAAAGTATGCAGTTTTGAAGGACATGATCAGCATTCTCTGGTGATACTCCACATGGGCAGATTTTGATAGTTCCAATTTTTAGCTTCTGAAACATATGTTGTCTCATTCTGTTGTGTCTGATTCTGAGGTGAAAGACTAGACGTTGATATTTTTGGAATAGGCATTGTCTTTCTTGTGACTCAGATGAGTCTATTTCTTGTTTATTCTATTCACTCTGACCTAAACAAATCCTGGTTAAGCCCAAGTATTAATCTAGAGTGTATAAAATTCTAGCTTGATGATGCAGATCCAGACATGGCAACATTAAAAGACAGTAGTCCAGACTACAGTACTGTGATATATGTTATGCGCTTCCGCGGTGATGAGTAATTGAACTATAAACAAACTCAAAGGCTGCATACATTTTGAAATAAAATTCCAAGTTTGAATTCAACCTATGAAATATTTTCAAACCTACATTATATAAAAATTAGCTTAACCAATATTCTTTATGACTATTCAAAGTCAAAGTTACTATCAGTCTTCACTGGGATTCAAACCCAGGACCCTAGTGCTTATGCACTCAACCACCGCGCGTCATCAATTCTTCCATCCTTGTGGTTATGCAAATCATTAATATCGATGTTTCATTAATTTGACTAACTATGCCTACAGTTTCCCTAGCTAGCTATTTAACCTGTTACTGATGTAGGTGACATTTGATCAACATAATGATCCGTCTTTAATTTCTTCAACAAAAAAATACTCAAAGGGAATCCTGAGATTAGGAAATTTTCTGATTCAAATTTAAAAAACAACAACTCTAGGTCCATGGCTGTTATCTGTCATGCCTGAATATATTTTATAAAATCCCTGAACTTTTTATCCCCAGATTCTAGTGAAGAAAGCTACTGTCAGGAAGTACCAGATGTATGGTCACCTGTACGAAGACTTATGTCGACAGGTAGGCAAGTACCATTTGCTATCTACAGAACCCAGTCAGTGGACAACCTAGAGGTATATGATTCAAGTTCTTCTGGACATAAAGCTGACCACAACAGTTAAACACAGGTAAATATCAAATTAATAATTATAAATTATTGTCATCAGATTTAAAGATTGCTAAAAGAATCAACACATAGACAAGAAAATAAAAAAGAATCGGATCAATTTCAAAGCTTTCAAAGGTCTGAAATAATTGATCTAAAAGTATGTCAAGTTGATTAACTTAGGATAAATCCAGAGACTGTCTCTTAGGCTCATAAAATGTCCTAAGTTAATTAACCTTCTTATTTAGTAATACTCTTAATCTCTGCTTGACATTTACAGACTGTAGTGATTTACATCATATTGTATAGATTACAGATGTTATCTCAAAAAAGAAGATAATTACATTCATCACATTTCTAGTCATTTATGTTAATCTGTGACTTAAACTCTGCTAAGTGGTTGGGTTTCCTGTACTGGCTGATTCAAGCCATTCCATTCTCTACTGGCACTAGGGAAGAAGAAGCACTTGTAGGACCTAGCCTATGGAGTAAGATATGGGCCTCTATCATTGTGGATCTAAGTATTTGAGTAGGTTTGGCTGATCTAGTGGAAGGCATGAATTTTTTTAGAACAAAAAAATAATGAAGACCAAATTATTTAATAACAAAAACAAAAATATGTCCAGAATTATTTAGCATCATACCCATAAATTAACATTTATTATTGCTTTTATTTAAAGTCTTTAAATTTGGTCCTGTTCTTTCACTACCTTCTTTTCATGTAAAAAACTGTTTTATCTTGTGCCATGTCCTCCACAAGTAGTGGACTTCAACAAAATGACTCTGAAACTAGCTCAGTCTCTTTCCATGGCATTTCACAATAAACAGTAAGTGGGTTTGAGAGTAGGATACCTTCTATTTCTGGATCTTAAAGTAGAGTTCCTTTTATTTCTGGATCTGAAAGTAGAGTTCCTTTTATTTCTGAATCTGAGAGTAGAGTTCCTTTTATTTCTGAATCTGAGAGTAGAGTTCCTTTTATTTCTGGATCTCAGAGTAGAGTTCCTTTTATTTCTGGATCTGAAAGTAGAGTTCCTTTTATTTCTGGATCTGAGAGTAGAGTTCCTTTTATTTCTGGATCTGAGAGTAGAATTCCTTTTATATCTGGATCTGAGAGTAGAGTTCCTTTTATTTCTGGATCTGAGAGTAGAGTTCCATTTATTTCTGGATCTGAATGTGGTGTACCTTTTATTTATGGAGCTGAGTGTGGTGTACCTTTTATTTATGGAGCTGAGTGTGGTGTACCTTTTATTTATGGAGCTGAGTGTGGTGTACCTTTTATTTATGGAGCTGAGTGTGGTGTACCTTTTATTTATGGAGCTGAGTGTGGTGTACCTTTTATTTATGGAGCTGAGTGTGGTGTACCTTTTATTTATGGAGCTGAGTGTGGTGTACCTTTTATTTATGGAGCTGAGTGTGGTGTACCTTTTATTTATGGAGCTGAGTGTGGTGTACCTTTTAATTTTCTTCTTTGATAGTATCTTAGTTTTCTATTTGGCTAATAGTCAAGTTTCTATATCAGATGGTAGAAGCTACCAATGCTCAATTTTGCTCATCAGCATTACCCATTATATTTATCCTGGTTAACTGTTTATATTAACTCCCATTATCCCTTCCACCTCAGTTAATAAAGACTTGTGTGAAAGTCTTTTTTCATCTTCTTATATTTCTTGAAATGTTAAAGCTGTATTAGTATTGATATATTTTTTTGTTATTGTATCCATGTCTCATAAATATAACGTCTCCAAAATTAACCTGTTAGAACACAATGTGGCATCAAATTTTTTTATTATCGTCTAGAGTTCATCTAGCTAGATCTAGCAGCTAGATTCTAGACTAGAGTCAGATCAGATGAGAGTGTCACTAGTCGTGACTAGAGTCTAGAGTAGATACTAACATAGATCATCTGCATCATGATCATCATACTAAATAACTAATCATACTGAATCATAGTTATGATAGTAGTAAGTAAATCTAGTAGTAACTTAAGTAAGTAGATCTAGCCTGGCCTAGACTAGATCAGTAGATCATAGATGAGATCTACTAGAAATGACTAGATCTAGATCTACTAGATTGTCTAGACTAGATTTACTAAATCATTTACTAGATATATAGAGTAAAGTGCGAAGTTCGAGCAGCCCCGATTTGTCAAGAGGTTTGAACAGTTCACTTTTTATTGCTAAAATTTTTTTATTTGAATGTTTACCAAATTACTACTATATTGCTACTGCGCGTGCACCTTTTTTCTTTACTTCCGACACATACTATTTCCTTTTCCTTGTAAAGGCTAAGTTCATGGTGAGATCAAACTCAGGAGGTGTGGAATAATTCTTTTTTACTACCCGGTAGTGAAGGAAACGGGTAATGGGCTTAAGGCTATTTTGAAGTCTGATTGCTCATCAGCTTAAAGAGACTATTTGAAGTTGTGGAGGGTGGGAAATGGTGCAATGGATGGTGTTCTTGCGCTGCAGTAAAAAGAAAATGACTATATAGTGAAAATTAAATATTAAAACATGTTTTTAGATATATTTTCTTTGATCTGTTCAAACCTTCCATCAACCCATTCGAGCTTACTAACTGGGGAAAAATCTGCTCGAGGTAAAGTACGCTTGGCGATACCTACCCTACACCTCTTTGAACTCATTTATTTAATTTTAACTAAGCCTAGTGATACATTAAACTTAATCTATTTTTATAGAAAAAAGGATGAGAAATTCAGAGATACCATCAGTTTTTTCATAGGTCAGACCGTTAGGGTGCTATAAAAATCCAAACATGAAAATTCCTGCCTGCTGGCTTAATAATTTCGAACTTCGCACTTTACTCTATGTATGTTATAATATGATGTAGATCTTTTCTCTATATCTTAGTATCTAGTCTACTAGATCTACTATGATCAGTATGAACTATCTATGATCTAGATCTATCTAGTGGACTAGTCAATCTTAGATCTAGATCTAATTATCGACTTCTAGTAGTAGTACTACTACTAGTAGATCTCTAGTCAGATCTAGATATGATTATTAATGATAGAGATAGAATCTAGATAGACTCCAGAGACAGATATATAGATAGTGATATAGCCAATCTAAATCTAATTATCGACTTCTAGTAGTAGTAATACTACTAGTAGATCTCTTGTCAGATCTAGATATGTGTATGATTATTAATGATAGAGATAGAATCTAGATAGACTCTAGAGACAGATATATAGATAGTGATATAGCCAATATACTGAATATTATTGAATATACTATAAGGCCTACTATTCTACTTTACTGTCTTTAGTTTAGGGTGGAGGCCTTAGAGTATATTATATATGATATATGGTATAGATTATATTTCTAGAATTCTAGATCTAATAGAAGATCTACTTAGATTCTGGAATCTCTCTCTTAGTTTTAGTTTTATAAATCTAGCTAGATTGTGAAGTAGATGTTTTATGTTTGTTTTACATGTTTCGGATGTTCCTTCAGAGTTGAAGATAATTACTTCCTAGTCCATACCTCCCGCAGGACAACGGGGGATGGGAGCGGGCAGGGTTTGAACCAGGGACCATCGATAAATCTGAACGACAGTCCAGCGTGCAAACCGCACGACCAGGCAGCCATCAATGAAAGTGATATCCGCTGAAATAGGTAACTGATATTGATAATGTGTTATACATTGCAATTTGTTTTTAGAGATTTTAATTAATTCCTAATATATATAGAGAGAGTAGTGCAAATAGGCTTATTGTACTTTTTAAAGTACTTTTTTACTCTTTAATCAGTTACTTTTGAATTTGCTAAATTGAAAAGGAAAAAAAAATACATTTTTATACATGTATATGGTAATTCAATATTTATTTCTGCTCCTGAAATTGAATATTTTCTCCTGAAAAACTCCTGGAAATCTCCAGAAATCCTGATCTCAGAATGGTGGGGGAACCCTGGATACTATCAGTCACCAACTTCTGTATGAATGGTTCTTTAAGTCAACAACATCTGTATGAATGGTGCTATCAGTCACCACCATTTTTATGAATGGTACTATTAGTCACCACCATCTTTATGAATAGTACTATTAGTCACCACCATCTGTATGAATGGTACTATCAGTCACTACCATCTGTATGAATGATACTATCAGTCACCACCATCTGTATGGTTCAGTGTTTAATGTATAATTGCTAAGAATGGTACTGTCAGTCACCACCATCTATATGAATGGTACTATCAGTCACCACCATATGCATGAATGGTGCTATAAGTCACCACCATCTGTTTGAATGGAGTTGTCAGTCACCACCATCTGCATTAATGGTACTATCAGTCACCACCATCTGCATGACACTATCGGTCACCACATTCTGAATGAATGGTAATATCAGTCACCACCATCTGCATGAATGATACTATCAGTCACCACCATCTGTATGAATTGTACTGTCAGCCATTACCATCTGTACGAATGGTACTATCAGTCACCATCATCTGTTTGAATGGTACTATCAGTCACCACCATCTGTATGAATGACAGCATCTTCATCATAGCCCCAGAATTATGCAGAATAGTCTAGTATATTGTAATAAAATAACCAATACTAGAAAACCACTATATTGGCTTTATTCAACAAGATTAAGCTACAGCCAACAATGAACAAATATAAGTACATCTCTAGTTGTTGAAATACTATAGACACACACACTGAACATGACCTTCTGGCACACTGGACTCATGCAGAAAATTAATAATAAATATACACTACATATATGTTGTCACATCAAACCTGGTATGTATTGTCACATTAGAAATAGTATGTATATATGGCCTCCTTTAGTGGCAAAGCGACTATGGATCATCTCATTATGCCTGGGCATTAGTTATGGTTGGAACGATGTCGCCCACACATCAGTTCCCCCCACTCCACGCAGCTTATGTATCCAAAGGAACGGCAGTGCCGATACAGTTTGGGGTCAGTGGCCTTACAGGTTCTGCCAGAGTGTAGCACTGGGTGCTGCAAACTGCCTTAAGGTTGCCAGCTCCTGATTTTTCCTCAGGGTTGACTCCCAAAGCCTTTCCCATGATTGGGTATAGCTGCAAGGCAACAGAGGTTTGAATTCAGAGTTTTCCTTCTCCTAGGTGGGTAGCCAGCCATGGCTAATGAGCCCCTCCTGCTCGAAGCTTACTGGTTATGGCGCCAGTTACTCACCTTTGCCCCTTCTCCTGTTAATGAGAACAGTTCCGCCAGACTCAATATCTGAGCCACACATGAAGGCCAGGAGTTTGACTGTTTGTCAGAGGCACATAAACATTGCCACAGGTAACTCTAATGTAGTTGACTTTATTTTGTTGGTATTTGCATTGCCAGCTCTTTATTTTCGAGGATTCATTATAGTTGGAAAAGTTTTAAAAATTGCAAGAATTCTCACTATGATTTGAGTCTCCCTGCCATTAGCTATGGATGATGTTTGATTATGACTGCTAGATATTTATTATTGTTGTGGTACAACAGATTATTGATTGTTGCATTTTCTCCATTATGTTGCCATCTATTTACTAAGTTGTATGTTTTTCAGAAAAGTGAAGACTGTGTGTGGAAGTTTGCCAGAGCCAAGCTTTGGATTTCTTTCATAGAGCCTGGGACAACACTCTCAATACCTTTTGATATCATTCCAACACCTATAGCTGTGGTGAGACTATTTCAAGGTCTCAGGAATGTATTTCTTATCAATCGGTAAGTTTGTTTATTACTGTTACTAAAATAGCTCTGTTGGTAAATAAAATTTTAATTGAACATGGACACTATGTCAAATAAACATTAAGTGGGTAAAACATGCAATTTTATTTCATTCCTTTTTCTAAATATAGTTCTACTATAAATGTTCACATTATTTTCTTAGTCATTTACAAGAGAAAGTTTTAGTTTGAATCAAATCAATATCATGTTAATTCTTTACAAAATACTAACACATATTGCAATAACTAGTTCAGATTTGTTAAAAAACAAAAACTAAATTTTTCTTTAAGTTTATTTCTATTTCAATTTGAAAGTATTCTTACAAAAAGGTAGCCATGCAAAATGATGTTCTCTTTTGGACTGAAATGGATTGTCTCATTTTGTTGTTTAGTTACTGCAATGCAAATTGGAGTTTGAACAAATTAAAGTAAAAGCATAATAAATAGAATGTATGTATAGTATTACATAATTTTAATGAATTTTCTCAATACTGGCTTTTATCTTTCAGACTAAGTTTTTTTAAGAGTAGAACAATCTTCCTTGTCAAACTGTTTTAAACCAATCTTTTGAAGTAGCCTAAGTAAATTGAATAATTTTTTCATAATATTTTTAAAATCAAGGCAAAGGAAGAATCACATTCAATATCTTTTTAACAGGATTTGTTTCACTTTTCACTGCCCAGGTAAAACAGAAGAAAACAAAATTGAATGATAGTAACATTTTACTGAAATCCAAAAGGGAAAATAATTTTCTTTCACTAAGTTGAGAAAAATGATGACCTTCTTGTTTAAAACTTATTTAAAATGTTATTTTTTTCTTTGTTTTATGTCAGTTTTGCTCTAATTTAGCCTAAATCATGTTTTACACAAAGCTGATTAAATTAAATTACTACTATTATGTAGATGCATTTTTTATAAGTAATGCTGAAAATGCATATTGAATTCTTCTTATTATTATTGTTTTTGCATTGCATTGAAAGAGAATGTCATAAGAAATAGAAATGGTTTTGTTCCTTAAATAGCCATTGCATAAGATTGTTTGACTAATCTCGCATTCCCTGTGTATCAGTCTCTCCATAGACCTTCTATAGTTCTTTGAAGTATATTTCATATTAAGGTATATATTATCTCTTTTAAATGTAGGAAGGGATTTATTTGCAATGGTTTTTTTTATTTATACTAGAAAAAGTATCGCCATTATTTCCTTTAATTTTAAGAAATCGGTCTAATTGAAATGGTAAAAATTAATCTAATTTTATGAAATACAGATGTCACTTTAAAAAAGAAGATGATTAAGGCCTATGCATGTTTCTAGGTCAATCTAGTCATGCATGTTGATCATTGACTGAAATTCTGCCAAGTCTTAGGTTTTGTGACTCACTTAGGCAGCCCATTCCATGCTCTAGGGAAGAAGGAGCATTTATACAAATTTGCCCCTAGCGTATGGAACAAGAAATGTGCCTTTATCTTTGTGTCTGAGTATTTTATTGGGTTTTGTTTTTGTATTTGAAGATTATGGTTCAGTGTTTTATGTATTATTGCTACTTTTAAGTCTTCTATCCTGAAGGCTTTCTTAATTAAGTGATTTTAGTGCCTAAGAATTATACAAAGGCCCAGTGGCTGAATGAAATAGGACTTTCAGTGTTAAAATTCTATAATATTAGGTTAAAAGCAGACAAAATGCAGTAGGCTTTATTTCAGCTTTATCCAATACCACACAGAAAATATTTTTTTCTTGAGCACGAGAATTTTGCCATATACTCACTACATAGAAACTTAACTTTATTTGAATATTTTTTGTATTTTGTCTAAATATTGTTTAAAGAAATTAACACCATAATATTTTTTAAGATGAATGTTTGCTGTTGTATTTAGAAATGGTAAATCTTCACAGACATTGCAATGTTATCTTTTGAATTTATTCCCTAATCAGGTAATCATGCATCACATGCCCTCTGATATGTACAAAAAATGAAGTTTGAGAAGAAAGAGAAAGGATCAAGATGGTATACTTTGAATTCTACAAATTAAATCCTGCTAAGCTTTATTCAGTTAAAAAATCGAGTTTATGTGTAACTACTATGATTCTACAAATATTTTTTGTTTGTTTGCTATGCACAGATTTACAAGACACTAAAGAAGTTATCTATCAACTATACTCAATGTATGGACGACTTGCAGCCAGACCAGAATTATAGAGAAAGATGTTTTTCTGCTGGCTAAACATGTATGGGTATGTTTGTCTGTCTTTCATTATGTCTATCTAAAAAATAATTGTTTTTGTTTGTAATGTTGTTACAGTGCCTTGAGCTTACATTTTGTTTGTTAACAGCGCTTTATAAATAAAATTATTATTATTATTGTTATTATTATGTAATGCCTAGGATTCTTCAGTTGTAATACCTAGGATTCTTCTGTAGCATCTCAATTCCATTGCTAGGATCCTCCTCTCTAGCTCTGCAGTCAGCGTCCAAGACTCACAAGCATATAAAAATGTGGCCATGACCAGAGAGCGCATCAGTCTGATTTTGGTGCCTAGGGCTATTCCATATTATTTTAAGTTTTGAAAGGGCTGCTGTGGACTGTCAGTAGTTCAGGTTTTGTTCCCTTATCTGAGACAATAGCTCCTAGGTATTTGAAGTGGGCCAAAATGCTCTTTTGAATTTAATAAAGACAAGCTGCAGGTTTAATTATTGTTAACTGCATTTGTCGACTGGTTGTCAGTAAAACCAAGACTTGGTAGAATTTAAGATTCTATTTATATTGTTACATGGTGCAGCTTTAGTGAAATCCAGCTAGTCTGTAGAACTGGCATGTCAAACATTGTCCATATATTTTTGTAATTATATATATATATTTCTATATATATGGTATATTTCTCTTCTTATAAGATTTCTAGAGCTTGATATATTCAGTAGTGTCCAAACTAGTTTAGCGTGAATTCCCCTATCCATCCATCCATCCCAGTGGTGCTACAGCCCATGGAGGGCTCTGGCCTGCTTTAACATATCCTTCCATTCAGATATCCTGGGCCTTTCGTCTCCACGCCCTAGCCCCAAGCTGCTTCAGATCTGCTTCCACATCATCTATCCATCGCATTCGGTGTCTGCCTTTGGGTCGCCTGCCTTTTGGTTTTTGCCTGTATACAATTTTCACCCCTCTGTTGTCTGACATTCTTTCAAGGTGACCTGCCCAACGTAGTCTGTTCTTTTTTATTTCGTTCACTTTTGGTGGGTCTTCATACAATTGATATATCTCATGGTTAGTGCGTGTCCTCCACCCTGTTTCATCCTGTATGGCACCATAGATTTTCCTAAGAATTTTTCTTTCCCAAGTGTTAAGTAAAAGCACAAACTATTCAACAAAATTTGGTTAACAGAAACACCTCCGGGTGAGTGGAAAAAGGGCTTGCTAATAAAAATACCAAAGAGTGGAGATCTATCACAATGTGAGAAATGGCGAGGCATCACTTTGCTGTCAGTACCAAGCAAGATTTTTAGCAGAATCCTACTAAACAGAATAAGGGAGCATGTGATGAACACCTAAGGGAAGAACAGGCCGGATTCAGAAAAGGGAGATCTTGTGCTGACCAAATAGCTACACTCAGGATAATTGTAGAACAATGTGTCGAATGGCAATCTCCTCTCTATGCAACTTTTGTCGACTTTGAAAAAGCTTTTGATAGTGTCGACAGAGAATCTATTTGGACTGTAATGAGACATTATGGGATCCCCAATAAAATAATAACCATAATCAAGAACCTTTATGATGGTTTCACCTGCCAAGTAACCCACTGTGGCAAGCTGTCAGAGGAATTTCCAGTCACAACAGGAGTCAAACAGGGATGTCTTCTTTCACCACTCCTGTTCCTTCTAGTACTGGATTGGGTCACAAAAGAAGCCTACTCTAACGCAGGGAAAGGAATCCAATGGACTCTCACACAAAAGCTGGAAGATCTGGAATTCGCTGATGACATAGCCCTATTATCACACAGACTACAGGATATGCAAGAAAAGGTCATAGCTTTAAGCTAAGTAGGAAAAAGAGTAGGCCTCAAAATAAACCACCAAAAAACTAAAGTACTTAAAGTAAACAATAACAAATTGGAGACATAGTATTGGATTCTCAGACAATAGACCAAGTAGAAAATTTTATATACCTTGGGAGTGTAGTCAGTATATCAGGTGGAACAGATGAAGACATTAATCTAGCATGTCAGACATTTACACAGCTAAAACCAACCTGGAAATCTCCTTACATCTCAAACAAGACTAAACTAAGAATCTTTAACTCTAATGTCAAGGCTGTCCTACTGTATGGTTCTGAAACATGGAGAACAACTGAAGCCACAACAAAAAAATACAGACCTTCATCAACAGATGCCTGAGAAATATCCTAAAAATACACTGGTATGACAAAGTAGAAAACACCAAACTGTGGGAGATGAGTGGACAGAAAAATATAGAAGTGCAGATCTTAGAGAGGAAGTGGAGATGGATTGGTCACACCCTTAGAAAAGATACCAGCAACAGAGCTAGGCAGGCCTTAGAGTGGAACCCCCAGGGAACAAGACGCAGAGGAAGACCAAAAAGAACATGGCGACGCAGTGTACTTGAAGAAGCAGAGAAGACCGGGAAGAGCTGGGACACCATAAAAAAGCTAGCAAGAGACCGTGGAGAGTGGCGTGTTTTGGTCGAGGCCCTATGTTCCATGAGGAACTCAAAGGAGTGATGATGATGAAGTGTTAAGTAAATTTTCAGATGTCTTTGTCAGTGTCCAGGACTCACTTCCATACATTGCTGCTGGTCTTATTATAGTTTTGTATATTATTTTCTTGGTTTTCCTTGAAATCGTTTTGCTCTTAAGTAAATGGTGGGTGCTATAAAATGCCCTGTTGCCTCCTGCTATTCTTTCCTTTATTTCTGTTAGTAGGTCATTTTTGAAATTAATAGTACTTCCTAGATATTTGAAAGTTTGGACGTTTTCAAATTCGTGGTGTTTGATTTTGATATTTTGTCCCTCTGTTTGATTGTCTCTTGTCATTGTAATGTACTTGGTTTTACTGTCATTGACCTCAAGTCCTGCTGGTCGAGATGCTTCTTCTAGTTGTATGAAGGCTCTAGCCATGTCAGAGGTTTCTTTACCCAATAAGGCAATGTCATCGGCATAAGCAAGGTATTGTAGAAATTGTTGGTTGTGGACCCGTGTTTTCTCTCCTGAAGTAGTTAGTAATAGTTCCCCTTGTGTTTATGTGTATATTTCTTATAACTCTCTCCAGTGTTAAATTGAAAAGCATGCAGGAAAGTGCGTCTCCTTGTCTTAATCCTTGTTTAATCCTAAATTCCCGTGAGTCTTCTCCTTGTATTATGACTGCTTTTTGAGTTGTTTAATGTCATATGTATAAGTCTTGTCAGCTTGTTGGGTATTCCAAAATCCTGTAGAGTGTCTTATAGGTATTTCCTTCTGATACTGTCATAAGTCATTTTATAGTCTATAAAGAGTTGGTGGATTGGTATGTTGTATTCATGGCATTTTTCTAGTATACATCTTAGTGTGAAGATGTGGTCGGTTGTGGATTTGTTGGGTCTGAAACCACATTGGTAGTCACCTAAGATTTCTTCTGAATATTTTCCAAGTCTCTTAGTTATAAGCCTAGACAGTATCTTATAAGTCACATTTAGTAGAGAGATTCCTCTGTAATTACAGCACTTTAACTTGGAATCTGTTAGACACCTTATTTATATAGGTTAGTTATTTTAGTTATTTAGCGACGCACCATAGTAGACGCATATTGAACGGGACTAGTGACGTTTGGGATATGTTGGGTTAGAGACCGGAAAATCAGTTAGCGTTAGAACACTCCAGGGTAACGACGTGTTTAGTGACAGAGACTTCTACTGTGGCCTTTTATCATAATAAATATATATTAACTTGTTCATCATCGTTGACTACATCTCTTCACCTGTTACAATCGATGTGCCAGTTCTTGTTTGTGTTGTTGGTCAACTACACGTAATACACCCGGACAATTACACCCAAACGATTGCAGAGTAATTGGTTGACTTCAAGACAGCCTGAACTAGCAACATCACAGTGGCGACCCCGAACCTCGAAGCCGGACCCTGATGAAGACGAACATCGAACCGGACCTCGAAGCAGAACGTTTACTCAGGTGAGGGTCGTGCACTCGAAGTTATAAGATTTCATCGGAGTACGGCTGAACACAGCAGCATCACAGAGTGACTTTGTTCTAGATCTACATACAGTCATCGCCTGTTTGATCGCACGTTCGACGAGCCGTTAACTCAGGGTGACCTTCGTCAGGACAGTAATCATCGTAACGTCTGGTCTACTTAACCAGTATATTATCAAAGCCTGATCTTCATATGCTGAATCGACCTACAACCAGAGAAACCGTTCATTCATAACGGGTGAGAGATCGCTAGTGAACCTGTTGGACATATTTTTTCTTCGTCATAGGAGCCACATCGAGTATCAAGTTTTACCTCGTCAGTTTCGAGAAGGACAGTTTGCCCGCTGTCAGAAGTATTGTGAGTACTACAAGTTTGGTAGCTAACTAAATCGAAATCGCTCTGTCGTCTTACCCTTGGAGAGATTCTTGTGGAGCAGTTTGCTCATTGAACCGGTTGCTTGCCACGTTTATAACGGTCACTGTGTTTAACCTTTGGAAGGTTAGTGAAGTAATCTTTATCATTACTGAACATTGATATATCTAGTATTCGTCGGTCTAGACCATACCTAGACTTGTTAGCAGTGAAGTTGTGGAAACAGCTACATCCACTTAATTTCGTTGAAAACCGTTAATCGTCTAACGGAACGTCGTCGGAGGTGACCTTGGTTTCACCTAGTCTACATTGGACAGTTTGGTCTATTGAAGCAGAGTACAACAGCAAACTTCGTCGTACTACCAGAGTAGCAGCAGAAGCAGTGAACTATTTTAGAAAGCCGTTATTCGTCAGCCCAGATCAAGTCATCGTCAAGAAAGTCGTTATTCGTCAGCCCAGATCAAGTCATCGTCAAGAAATTCGTTATTCGTCAGTCGTCCAGATCAAGTTGCCGTCAAGAGACTGTTATTTGTCAGTAGTCGTCTACACAAGTCAAGTCATCGCCAGAAGAACCGTTAACCTATTCGTCAGTAACTGTGTACACAAAGTCGTCGGAACTACACATACGGTCATCAACAGTCACCGAAGGAACCGAAACATTTTGCTGTGGCATATCAGGACATCTGTGGCATTACGTGGGATACTGGTAGCACCGGAGAACAGAGTCAGAACTGGAAGAGAGGCAGTGGAATTTGTTGTGATCTAGCATATTCGGGAGTCCGAACAAAGGGATCTTTCTTATCAAAAGCTAAGTGCCATTTTTCTTATTAGTATATGTTTAGATTGCCCTTAGAAATAGATTTTGTCTAAATTTGGTACGTTAGCCTGAGTAAAATCAGGTGGTGCGCCTTAAAACCCGTCGGGGTAGAAGACGTAATTTAGATGAAAAGCTATATTATACGTTTAGGATTGTAATTTGTTTTGTTTGTGTAAACGTCATATCCGTTGTTGCCTGGTTACTTCGTGACGTTATCATTGTGTGCCATATTGTCATATCCCAACCCATAGCGATAGTCTCATTTTAATTATTTCATTTGTTTATATTATTTTAAATTATTTATTTTTATTAATTTAATTAGATCTGTATTTTTTTTTCACTTAATGATAGAAAGTGCGGGTAGGATTCTTTCATTGTGAATCAGACTAAAATAATTTTAGTTTGAGCGGTTAAAATCAATTATGATTTTGCCATGAGAATAATGCCGAAACTGGCTATGTAGTCAAACACTATCGTCTGGCTAAATTTAGATCTGCAAATTGTTGTACATCTCTTTGGTACAATTTAATTATCTAGACTCTACTTTGAAATATTATTAAGTTGAAGATGAATGAAGGTAGTACATTCTAGATATATATATCTTGTTGAAGATATATTTGACACTGTATACACATATTTGTTTCGCATGGTGAAATAGAACCATAATCTACTCTAGATCTAGACTCTAGACAGTCTTTGAATTTACTCTAGACATTTCAGTCATACCAGATTTTGAAATTGATCATAGTTATTCATACTAGATCTAAAAGTCATAGTGCTCTTGATAACTATAGATCTAAATGGTAATATTATACATACTATAATATACTAGATTTAAATTTGTGTGTAATACTGGACCTAATATACAGATTTGAATATAACCATAATAACTCAGACTAGATTTATACATTTACTAAATCTATAGATAGAGACATATCATTTAAAATTTGTATAAAAGTGTGGAAAAACTTAAATATAAAATAAGTTTAAAGTATAGCCATAACTAATATAGGCTAAGTAAAAATATATATAAAATATAAAACACAATGGCTACATCATCATATGTGGACCTTAAGGAGGTTAAGGAAACAGCTATGCAGGATGGAAAGGCCATGGAGTTAAAAGGAAAGGACTTAGCAGCTTATGTACAGCAAGTTGTGAAGGAAGAAACGGAACGTCAAAGACAAGAGATAGAAAGACAAGAAGAACGTCAAAGACAAGAGATAGAAAGACAAGAAGAACGTCAAAGACAAGAGATAGAGAGACAAGATAGGATCAGAAAGGAAGAATATGAGAAGCAAAAAGAGGACCGAGAACATGAAGCTAAAATGGAGAAGATGAGATTGGATGCAGCACAAGCCAGAGCCCAAACTGAACAAGGAAATAACACTAATAACTCAAATAATTATACCACTCAAAGAGACAACCCTAATTCACAAACATGGCTAAAGAGAAAAATACAAAGTTTTGATGAACAGAAGGATGACATTGGTGATTTCCTGAAAAGATATGAGGCAAAAATGTCTACATTTAATATGCCTGAAGAAGAATGGTCTGAAATACTGATAGACTTTGTTCATGGTCAAGCTCTAACAATATGCCAAAATCATGACCATCATATTGATGATAGCTATCAAGTTTTAAAAAGAGAGTTATTGAACGCCTATGGTCATAATGCTACAACTTTTAGAAAGAAATATTTTGACAATATACCATCATTAGAAATAGAACCCCAAACTACCATTAATATGGAAAAGGATTTTTTCAATAAGTGGGTAAAATTAGAAAAAGTGAATAACTCTTATGAGGGATTAAAAAATTTTATTTTAGTGGACAACTTTGTAAATAAATGTGATCCTCAATTACAATCTTTTATTAGAGAAAGAAACCCCAAAACTATAGATGAAATAACAGAAATAATGAGAGTATACAAAAATGCCTATCCAAATAAACCATTTTCTGATAGGGATAAGAGCAAAGTAGATTTAATAGGATACACCAAAGAAAATGTTGATAGAAGTAGAAATAGAAACAGATCAAATAGTGGAAATAGAAAATATAGTGAAATAACCTGTTTTAAATGTCAAGGAAAAGGTCATATAGCAGCTAACTGTAGAAGAGGGAATAGTAGGTCTGGAAGTAGAAATAGATACAATGAACAAAATAACAGTAGATATAGGAGTAGAGATAGGAATGACAGGGGAAATTATAGAAATAGGAGTTACAGTAGGGAATACAAAAATAAAGGTACAGATAGGATATATTTCATGGAAGGAAATAGGAACAATTTTGCAGTGTACCCAGGGTTTGTAGATAGAATTCCGGTGGAATTAATCAGGGATTCAGGTTGTAACACCTTGGCAGTAAAAACTAAATTTGTCAAACCTCATTGGTATAAAGGGTTTACTAGGAAAGTAGAATTAGCAGATGGCACTGTAAGGGAATTTAAAGCTATAAGGGTATACATTGAAACCCCATTTTTCACTGGTTATTGTGATGGCATTGCAATACCAGAAATGAGATATGATATGTTAGTAGGAAACATAAAAGGAGTTAAAGAATGTTCAAGAAAAGAATTAGAAGACTGGCAAAACAAATACAAAAACATAAGACAAAATCATGAAAACATAGAAACACAAAATATAACAAGTATGATAATAACAAGATCAATGGATAAAAAAGATGAGAAACAGGAAAATACAATAAATGTAATAAGTAATGATAAAGAAAAAGAAACCAGTAATGTAATACAAATAGAAAATACAGATGTTAAGGAAAGAGAGATAGAAAATGAAACACAAAATAGTCTTGAAACACAAATATTTCAAAGTGAAAAAGAAACAACACCCACATTTGCATTAGAACAAATGAATGACAATATTATTGGGAAAATTTATTCGAGAATATCAGATAAAAACAATAATAATCCAATGGAGAAATTTTGCATAGAGAATAAAATATTGTTTAGACAAACAAGTAATGATAATAAGAAAATAAAACAACTTGTCTTACCACAGAAATATTGGAAAGATGTTTTAATCATGACACATGATAATAATTTAGCAGCACATAGGGGAGTAAAGAAATGTTATAGGAATTTGTCAAAACAAGTATTTTGGCCCAAAATGAAAGCAACAATCAACAAATACATAAACTCATGTGACATATGTCAAAAGAGATCGAACAAAAGTCTAGTGAATAAAGCACCTATTCAAGAAATGGATGAACCTACAGCACCATTTCAGAAAGTATCTATTGATTTAATAGGTCCTTTAATTCAAACTGAAAATAATAACAAATACATTCTAACAGTAATAGACATGTTTAGTAGATACCCAGAGGCAATCCCATTATCAAATACAAGTGCAGAAAATATCATTAATGCCATAACTCAAAAAGTAATTACAAGACATGGTATACCTAAAATTATATTGAGTGATCAGGGATCTCAGTTTAAGTCAGAACAATTTAAGAAATGGACTAAACAATACAATATACAACACATATACTCTTCGGTTTACCACCCGGAGAGTAACGGTTTATGTGAACGATATGGTGGATCATTAAAAAGATCACTAACAAAGATAATTCAGAATAATCAGAACAAGTGGGATCATTACATTAACTATGTACTATTTGCTCATAGAAACAACATCCATGAAGCAACACAATTTTCACCATATGAAATAATACATGGAAGAAAACCCAGAGATGAATTAGATGTTTTTAAAGAAAATCTAATAGACAATGAGAATAAATTAAATAATGACAGTGAAACAACAATCACAACAGAATTGAAAGAAATATGGACTCAAGCATATAACAACAATAAGAAGTACAAACAAAGTGCTCATGAGAATCTAAATAAGAAAAGACAATTGAAAACACTAGAAGTAGGAAACAATGTATTAATATTGATAAATGACCTGAAAAATAAAATTGGTAAACAATGGAAAGGTCCATTTAAGGTGATAAAACAAATTAATGATGTGAATTATCAAATTGAAATAAATGGGAAAATTAAAACATATCACATAAATAATTTGAAACTGTATCATGATAGAGAAGATGAGTTAATACAAAACATTCAGGAGGAAATAGAAAATAAATTTTCAGAAAGAGAAGAATGCTTGATGATAATAACAAATGAAAATCACAATGAAAATGATATTAAGGAAATACCTGTAATAGAAACAAAAGAGAATCAAACTTGGCAAAAGATTAATCTTAATAATCTAACTAAGGAAAAGTCAAAAGACATAACTAAAATAATACAGGAATACAAAGAAATTTTTTCCAGCATACCAGGAAAAACAAATATTATTAAACATGACATTAAAGTAACAGACACAAAACCTATCAAGCTTAAGCCATATAGAATACCGTTACATTTACAAGACAAAGTAAAGAAAGAAATAGACAATTTACTAGAATCAGGTATAATTGAGCCATCAACATCTCCTTATGCTTCACCAATTGTGATAGCCAAAAAGAAGAATGGAGATATAAGGTTATGTATTGATTATAGGAAACTTAACAACATCACAGAATTTGACCCATATCCAATGCCAAATATAGAGGATATTTTACATAAATTAAATGGAGCAAAATTTTTTACTAAATTGGATTTAACTAAAGGTTATTGGCAAATACCTTTAACAGAAAATGCAAAACCTTACACAGCATTTGTAACACCATATGGTATTTTTCAATGGAATTATATGAGTTTTGGATTAGTAAATGCACCTGCCACATTTAATAGAATGATGAACATGATAATTGGAAACAAAGAAAATGTTATTTGCTATTTGGATGACATATGTATTTTTAATAATAGTTGGGAGGAACATTTGGTAGATGTAAAAGAAGTATTCAAAATAATAAAAGAAAGTGGACTTACAATTCAAGCAGAAAAAGTAGAAATAGGATTGGAGGAAATAATTTTCTTAGGACATAAAATAAATAACAACATGATTAGCCCTATTGAAGATAACATAAAGAAAGTACTTAATATTGAAATACCTACAACAAAAAGACAAATTAAAAGCATATTGGGAATAGTAAATTATTACAGAAAGTTTATAAAAAACTTAGCAGAAATAGTGAATCCACTAAATGACTTACTTAAAAAAGGAAAACCTCAAAAAGTAGTTTGTAATGAGGAATGTGTGAAAGCTATTGACAGAATTAAAGATGTTTTTAGTCATGAACTAATATTAAGACTACCTGATAAAGACAAAATATTTTATGTCACAACTGATGCATCTGGTAATGCTATTGGTGGTTGTTTAATGCAGAACTATGATAACTTACATCCTATATTATATGTAAGCAGAAAATTATCAGAGGCAGAGAAAAAATATAGTGTCATTGAAAGAGAAGCCTTAGCTGTAATATGGGTAATTACTAAGCTAGAGAGCTATTTAATAGGAAGGAAATTCATATTATTAACTGATCATAAACCTATTCAGTATATACAGCAAAAGAGCATGAAAAACAGTCGTGTTTATAGATGGTTCTTAGCACTACAGGAATATAAATTTGAAGTGAAAGCTATTAGTGGATCTGTGAATATTGTAGCTGATCTATTGTCTAGAATGACATTGAAGTGAAACAATTTTGTAAATAAACTATGATTATATTGAGTATGTAATATATATTAATATATTGACACCATTTATATGTTATGGAAAAGGGAGATAAGTAAATTTGATGTTAAGCATTTAAAAGTAAGTATGGATATTTTTTTTTATGTGAATCATTTCATATATCATTGACGAAAGTTAGTTCTATGGAAAAGGGTGAGTATAAAAGAAAAATGGACAAAAGCGTATAAAAGGGTGGTAAGAAAAAAAATTTATTGAATGTGTAAATAAAGTTTATAATTGTTTTTTTGAAATATTGTATTTTATCAGATTACTGCCAGTGAAGAACATTTGTGACGTGTGACGTGCCCATATGATGCCACATTTTCCTCCATGATGAACTGTGTACTAATGAAGATGATTTTGGAATGTTATGAACTGTTATGAACATTGACGTGAATATGAGGAACTGTCAAGATGAAGATGTCAAGATGAAGATGTCAAGATTTTATGTTTGTGGTCTTCCCCTTAAATTGAAAATGCCCTTGTAAGACTTGACAGTAGTGGAAAAATATTGACATATTTTTTTTTCAAGGGGGGGAGGAATCTGTTAGACACCTTATTTATATAGGTTAGTTATTTTAGTTATTTAGCGACGCACCATAGTAGACGCATATTGAACGGGACTAGTGACGTTTGGGATATGTTGGGTTAGAGACCGGAAAATCAGTTAGCGTTAGAACACTCCAGGGTAACGACGTGTTTAGTGACAGAGACTTCTACTGTGGCCTTTTATCATAATAAATATATATTAACTTGTTCATCATCGTTGACTACATCTCTTCACCTGTTACAATCGATGTGCCAGTTCTTGTTTGTGTTGTTGGTCAACTACACGTAATACACCCGGACAATTACACCCAAACGATTGCAGAGTAATTGGTTGACTTCAAGACAGCCTGAACTAGCAACATCACAATCCTTTTTTGTGTATTGGGGTTATAAGAGCCGTTTCCCATTCTGTTGGTATTACTTCTTCTTCCCAAATTCTTGATATTAGTCTGTGTATTTGGGAATGTAAGTCTTTCCCTCCATATTTAATTAGTTCTGCTGTGATTTGGTCCTCTCCTGGTGCTTTGTGATTCTTCATGGTCCTAATTATTTCTGATGTTTCAATGAGTGTTGGAGGGTTCACTAAGGGATCTGGTCCCCCATGTGGCAGTTTATATTCTCCATTATCTCCATCTTCAGTGGTATTTAGGATCTCCTCAAAGTATTCAGCCCATCTCTCAATGACCCTGCTGTTTTCTGTAATATAGCATGCTTTATTATTTCCCAATGCTCATTTATGTTATTTTCGCTGTCCTTTTCTAATGTTGTCAGTTGCGTTTGGAGTGCCATTCTATAAGTTTCTGCAACAAGTGGATCCTTTGTGAGTTTTTGACTATCATATTGCTGTGCTCTCTTTCTTTGGTAATTGTGTATGGTACTTATTCTTTGTCTAAGTTTAGCTTTTACTAGTAGGTGGTCTGAGTCAGCATTGGCTCCTCTGAAACTTCTAACATCTAGTATGTCTGATCCATGATTCTTATCTATGAATACATGATCTATTTGATTCTGGGTGTTGCTATCAGGTGAGATCCAGGTAACCTTGTGAATATTCTTATGTTGGAATTTTGTGCTGCTGATAGACATTCCTTTTGCTGATGCAAAATCCACTAATCTTATGCCATTATTGTTGGTCTCTTCATGTAAGCTTTCTTTGCCAATTGTTGGTCTGAATGCTGGTTCCTTTCCAATTTTTGCATTGAAATCTCCTAGTACTATGTTGATGTCATGCTTTGGTGCTTCATCATAAATTCTTTCCAGTCCATCATAGAAGGCTTCTTTTGTGTTATCATCTGCATCTTCAGTAGGGGCATGAACATTGATAAATGATATGTTGAAGAATTTTCCTTTCAAACGCAGTGAGCAGAGTCTGTCACTTACAGGTTTAAATCCAATGACATTACCTACCATTTCCTTTTTAACAGCAAAACCTGTACCTAAGTTGTTAGTGCTTCCACCACTATAAAATATAGTATACTCCTTGGTTCTGAGAATGTCCGAGTCTTTCCACCTGATTTCCTGTAGAGCTACAAGCGGTATCCTATATTTCTTTAACACTTCAGTTAGTTGGGCTAGCGCACCTGCTCTATAAAGGCTTAGCACGTTCCATGTCGCAAAACAAAAATCATGTCCTTTTCCAGGCCTAGGTCGTTTTCCATTGTGGAGTTTTTGATCTCCCATCGAGCGCCTCCCCAGGTGGCGGATAGGGGAATGCCCTCCAGATATGGTGGGTACCGGGGAAATAAAATACCCGGGGTGGACCAAAATCAAACCTGCTGCCTTGCAGGAAGTGGAGGGATCAACAAAGGCTAGGGCACCTTACCTGAAAATAAAGGCAGCTATCCAGAGAGCTGAAAGGGGCAGCCCCCCAGATGGTTATGCACAGGGCTAACAACTCTGTCATATAAAAAATACTGTTACGAAAGCTAATACACACAAGAATTCCCCTATCACTAAGACTTTAAACACATTATCTTTTATTTGTCAGCTGAATCCCTTCATTATCTCATTAACAATTGTTCTGATCAAGATGCAGACCAAGTTCTCTAAATTAGATCAGCATACAGACTAATGAAATAATCTCCTATGAGTTACAGGCAAAACTTAAAGTCTACATCAAATTTTTTTTTCTTTTGGATAATATTACAAACAGGAATGGAAAATATGGCCAACAGATCTTGTGTGGTGCCCCAATGGTCCAATAACTAAGGGATAGGTTAATATGATAATACATAATAGGTTAGCTAAAACTTACAGGTTAATTCAGGAAATTAAGTTAACTTTCTAATTATTTTTTTTTTGTACTAAAACTTTCTTTTTAAGTACTAATTTGATTAAACTATTTAAAAAATAGCTTTCAGTTCCAGTGTCTACACTAATTTTCTTTGTCTAGGTCATTAATTGTAAATGTTTTTCAGATAATGATGCAGAGAATTTCCTGGTGATCAAGAATTAGGAGCTGCACACAGTTTAATGAAACCATATTTTAGGAACAGATAGAAAACAAAGAACTGCAGCAAAGATGGCCTGTTTTTATTCTTCCTCATGGCAAGTAGATTTTTTAAAGTATTATGATATAGTTTCCCTTTCAGACCTTGTGGTCCAAAGGGCAAATGATGTAAAGTCATCTCTGTTTCTGTGGCCTACGGTTATGGTATAGCTATTTTAAATAGAACTTTCTATCTTTGAATGAATGCATAATAAAAAAAAAATAGGCAACATAAATTAGATAGATCCGCATCAGTGCTTTACATTCTGACTCTGTTCTGGGCTATTCCCCATCCATTTCCATCCTGCCAACTTTCCTTCTTGGTCTGCAGGTTTGATCTATGTTTGTGTCACAGATTCCTTATTATATTTATAATAATAACTCTATAGAATCTACCTTAGTTCTCGATACGTCTAGGTGTCCCTGGTTCAGTTCTAGTTAACGAAATAAAACAATGAAAGCACTAGATCAAACACATAAACTTTAATCAGCTTTACTGCATATCACACACGCTGGTCTCTGTCTAACAACCAACACACTTCCAGTCATTCACGCAGATTGTAAAAATATATTATACATACATAAACACATTCATCCATGACATCTCGCCCCTCCTAAAATTATAATCGATTTTTACAAAGATTACTAAATAAAATGATTATAAAACAAATATCAAACATTACACCACAATACAACAAAAATGTTCGTTCGATAGGCCACAAATGCTCTGAATATGCCACACAGGCGTTTATGTATCCAAACAAACTTGAACATAGTCACACAGACTTTAATGTAGTCACACAGACTTTAATGTAGTCACACAGACTGCAATGTAATAGGCACACAGTCTATAGTTAAGACACACAGTCTTAGAAGATGAAGACACACAGTCTTAAAAGATGAAGACACACAGTCTTAAAAGCTGAAGACACACAGTCTTAAAAGATGAAGACACACAGTCTTAAAAGATGAAGACACAAAGTCTTAGTTGTAGACAGAAAGTCTACCATCAAGCAACAAAGTCTAAACTGTTGAAGACACAAAGTCTTCGATGAAGCAACACATGCTTGTGAGAAGCCACGTAGGCTTATATCTATGATAAGCGTGGCAGAATGTCCGCTATGACGTTTCCTTTACCTGGAATATGCTGCACTTCGAACTGAAAGTCCTGAAGCATCAGGGGCCCAGCAAGTTACCCTGGAATTCACCGACTTGTGTTTAAACAGCGTAAGGGTGCGTGATCTGTGCGCAGTACGAATGTTCTGCCCAATAGATATCTGGCCAACTTGGTTACTGCCCAAACAACTGCCAAGCACTCTCTTTCTACTGTGCTGTATCTTTGTTCGTGCTGTCCCCATATGACCCACAAAAGGTGAGTCATGACCTAACTCCAAAATTCTTTATCTTTCGGCGGCAGGGATGACTAGCTGTAGTTTCTCTTTGTTATCTTGTCTCATCAGAAGTCCATTTTTCACTTTAAATTTACTGGTGGGACGCTTTGCCAATTCAAAAAGTTTAACCAATGTTTGGTCCTCCTTTTGTTTCAATGCATAACTGGATGTTAATTCTGATTCTGGCTGTTCAATCTATGTAGGATCGGTTGTCCCATGTTTTCTATTACACCAGATTGAGATCTAGACATTGCTCACCTTTGCCACTTGTAGATATCTGTGATGGTAGGCTCAGTTATGCCAGTCACGTTTCCTAGAATCAAGTCAGCTGCAGGCCTCTCCAACACACATGCTTCAACTTTTCCAGATAAAAATGGCGTATCAATGTCAATGACAGCTGTGGGATATTCTTCAATTGTTCCTCCAAATGTCATACATTAGACTTTCTTACCCGTCAAGTGGTGAGGGTGCACATGTAGTCTCTTCACTCCAATTGTGGTCGCTCCTGTGTCTCTCAAGACCCAAATAGATTTCTTCCCAACGAATCCAGGATACATTTTTAATTTCCCGGCGTCACAAGTTACAGCTCCAGCCATCTGGATCTGATCAGATTCATGGAGTTGTTCACCATGTTGATAGTCTATGCAAACTTACGCATTGTATGGATGTCCAGTTGGTCTTCCCCTGTTGCTGGTTTTAAACTCCTGACTTCTGCTTGAACCCATAGTCTCATTTCGTCTTAAGGGGCTTTTGTTTCTACATTGGACTGCTAAATGACCCGTTTTGAAACACTTAAAACATTTTCTTTTTTCACCAACACTTCTTTTCTGCAGACGGTCCTGTCTCCATTCTTGTTTAAATCGACTTCTGTTATCATTAGTCTTTGCAGCAAATTGTCTTCTCTGGATGTGCAGTAATATAGTGCTGACACAACTTGACTGCTGTTGGCACATCTTTCGGTTTCCTTTCATGTAGAAAAGCCACTAACTGAGGATTGCAAAATGTGAGGATCTTGTCTCTGATGAAAAGATCAATGAGACCTTCGAATGTCTTTTTAGTATTAGACAATTCTACCCAACGCATTAAGTATCTTCTAATGTCCTCAACAAATTCATGAAATGGCTGGTTTCTCTCTGGTTTAGCTTTATGGAACTTCTCTCTATACCCATCATCTGTCAAGTTGTATCTTTTCATTAATACTTCTTTCACCTTGTCATATTCCTCTAAAACTTTCTTAGAAAAGTTGATACAAGCTTGCAGTGCCTTTCCCTGTGACAATGTGTATAGATGACTTCCCCACTGAGTTTTAGGTATTTCTGTAGCTTGAGCATGTACTTCAAATCTCGCCAAATATGCATCCATTTGATCCACGTTCTCATTAAAAGGTGGCAACTTTGGCTTCCATACAGGTTTTATATGCTCTTTAAGTTCTCCTTTCGTCTCCCTAAGCTCCAACTCTCTGACTCCTCAATCTGTGTATTTCTACCTCAGCTTCTTTCTCTTTAGCTCTCTCCACCGCCTCTCTTTCTTCTCTCTCTTTAACACGTTCTTCACGCTCTCTGTCTTCTCTTTCTTTTTCTTTCTTTTCCAGCTTGACTTCTCTTTCTTTCACCCACTCCTGTAGAGCTGTCCCACACAATCCCATCTCTTTTCCAGCAGCTATTAACTGTGTTAATCTCTCTGACATTTTTTTATATCTCTAGCATACAATATACACAACACTAATAGTTTTATCACTGTGTTTGACCTGGTTTCGTCTCGGCTGATTGACTTAGTTTTTTTTCCCGCCATTGCACATGAGCGCACACTCTTCACGACTTCACAGCTTTCTTTGTCCTTGACCTTTTAACAATGGCGAACCGCAGTTCTGCCTAATGTCTTCCAAGACTAAGTCAAGTAACTAGATAAACGAGCCTCCAAATATGTCACAGATTCCTTATTATATTTATAATAATAACTCTATAGAATCTACCTTAGTTCTCAATACGTCTAGCTGTCCCTGGTTCAATTCTAGTTAACGAAATAAAACAATGAAACTACTAGATCAAACACATAAACTAGATTATACATACATACACACATTCATCCGTGACAGTTTGCATGGGTCTACCAGACTTTCTCTTCCTCTCTGGGTTCCAGTCCAGTCTTGCAATGTTGTCTACTGTTCTTCCCAGTGTGTGCCCAATGCATCCCCATGTGCATCATTTGATTTCTTGTTCTATCTCTGTTTACTTTTTTGTTTCCCATAGGCTGTAGTTTGATATTTTGGCTCAATGAATAAGGTTTATACTGTAATAATTTCAGTATTCTTCTCAAAAGGTTGGCTGATTGTTAAAGGGCTTGGTTTCTGAATCTAAGGGTCTTGGGTTCGAAGACTGGGATGGAATTTCTAGAATGACCCCTAGCCCTAATACATACCTGACATTTGTTGTTGAAAGTAAAGGTGGCAGGTCATTGTGCTTTGCACATGACACTCTTGCTAGACAATCTTGACAGAAAGTGTTATGTGTACTCCTCAAAAGTTTTATATGAAATAATTTGTTTTTTAAACAAAGCTAGACATTAAATTTCAGTTGTGATTGATTTCAGCCCACCGACACAAGGGACATACTTTTAGACTTAGATCCTCCCCCTCTGGCACATTGGGTAGCAAGCTGTCTCCAAAAAGATCTGTCATTGGCAGAAGCCTCTTCCCTCATACTTATAGAAATATAAAAATATGCTGACTTCTAGAAAAGAGAAAAATGGAAAGACAAACTAAACTTTGTCAATGTATTTTAAAAAAAAACAATGTTGAACCAGCTAATAGTTTATGATGTGAAATGTCATCAGCCAGCCACCTTGGCATCAGTACCAAGATTGACTGCTATCCAAAAAACTGCCAAACCAAATGTTAGGCACTATCATCTTTGTCTTGTAGATGGCATTCAAAGAGGATGCAGTTTAAAGTTTCATAAGGGTAGCTGACAAGACATTAATGGGGAAGTTGGGACTCAAGATATGGATACCATCATTTATATTTATTTAACTTCTGCATTATACTTTTTATATTTTGCATTTTAAAATGTAATTTTTATTTTTATTTTATCATTATTTTTTTTTAGATCAAAGGAATGTACATGCTGCTGATATAGAACAAGTATCTGACTGCTTCCAGATCAGTGTTCTTAGTTCCGCTAATGATCTACTATTGCACGATAAATAAGCAAAGTCCTGAAAAGCCTGCAGAATCTGGGAGCACACTTTAGTTAATAAGCAGTGTGTCATATGGCCTGCACAATGATCAACAGTTAGCAGTAATGACATACTTCAATGAACCAGTCCTACTTACGCCAAGATGACAATGTCTTTTTTAGTACTGTATTGTATATTATTTTACACCTTAATTGGTCACTGTAAAAAAAAAACTAAGTAAAATATTTTTAAAGCTATAGCGAGTATAATTTATTTTTTTAGAATCCAATGTAGATAGTTTGTTTTTTTAGGTGTTATTATTAATAGTAGTAATAGTGTTATGAAATAAAAACTAAAGAATTATGTTAAGACATATTTTATATGGAAGCTCTTTAATAGCATTCAACAAATTACATAATCTACTAGTAGCAAATAAAGGCCTACCATTATCTCTAATATTAAAAACAAAAATTATAAAAAAATGCCTTTTAATAGCATTGTAACTAACTAAAAAGCAATTAAACTATTACTGAATACACAACAACAGTATTGACCATCACTGTATTAGTTCACATTGTCACATTTTAAGCTTAATTGAATACTATCAACTATTAATGCTTAACAGACGTCATCATATTAAATTTTACATCAATAATAAAATAATGGTCTGGTTGTGCTTTTTGTTATGGCTGCTCTCATGCCATGATATTTTGAAGTGATACCCAGATGTAGTGCCATCCGGACACAATGTGTGATTGTTATCCTGGTCAGAGCTCATCATTGAATATTAGGATCATTTTTGGCACATAGCTTACAAATATTTTTTTTTCAATTGAATACTATCAACTATTAATGCTTAACAGACGTCATCATATTAAATTTTACATCAATAATAAAATAATGGTCTGGTTGTGCTTTTTGTTATGGCTGCTCTCATGCCATGATATTTTGAAGTGATACCCAGATGTAGTGCCATCCGGACACAATGTGTGATTGTTATCCTGGTCAGAGCTCATCATTGAATATTAGGATCATTTTTGGCACATAGCTTACAAATATTTTTTTTTCAATTTCGACCCTTACAATGTGTGATGCACACAGGTTCTTATTGAAACAATGTGGTCATGGAGATTATTGTAGTCAACTGCATTGAGTTTATCATAGTGTGCATCTTCAAAATCGACACTAGCGGCTGGGGAAAAGGTGGCACTGGATAGATCCACATGGAGAGAGAGCATAAAGGAAGGGTCTCCGATTGCAGATGCCATACACAACAGCAGCAGGAAGAAAGGTGACAATGCAATAGTGGCTGGTGATTACATGTGACCACAGCTGTGTATCAATTGGCCTCTTTAGCCACACAAGAAGTTGCAAAGGGAAAAGATCTTTTCTCGAGACGTAAAATGCCACAGACATGAAATCTTCAGGCAGCATCTAGATCTAATTGATGTTGTCAGCATTAGAATATATGTAGTAAATTTAAAGGCTGTTATGGTTATTTTTCTTTCAGCAGCACTTGCAGGTAGTATTATTGGAGTTTCAGAAGTTGTTGATCTAGTTGTATTCAAAACAGGGCTGCAATCAAGAAAAAGAAATACAAAATGTTAATAAAAGAAATAATTCAATTGTCTGAAAGTAAACATCTAAATATAATGTTCTTTAAAAATCTATTGTTTATGCGTGAAGAGTGTTGAAATTTTTACAAGTCTATAGATTGCATTTTAAGAATCATGTCATAATAATCAAATTAGAAAAGTCTAGATTTAGAATTATTAAATAGAGATATAGAATCTAGATCCAGCAAGACCAGCAAGTGAAATGTAGGATACTAAACAAAAAAAGTTCGTCAGTTTTTAGTCAGTACAACATGAGTCATACTCTAGAAAATAGATCTGAGCCTAGATTCGACTAAATACCTAATCTAGGCAAAAGACAGAGAGGAATGGAGAAAGACGTTCGACGAATCTTTCATGGTGCCCCAACGGTCCATTAGACTAAGTGTAGTTCTTTAAAAACAATTGTTTATGCGTGAAGATAGTTGAAATTTGTTTACAAGTCTATAGATTGCATTTTAAGAATCATTTATTATAATAATAATCAAATTAGAAAAGTCTAGATTTAGAATTAATAAATAGAGATATAGAATCTAGATATAGCAAGTAAAAATGTATGATACTAAACAAAAAAGCGAAGCAGCGAATAGGAAAACAAAATGTCACGAAATTTAGGAGGGACTGAACAAAAACAGTAAAAAAAAAAAAAAAAACAGTGTACCAGCTGTAAAGGACCTCACAACTCGGCCAAAATTAAAACTGGCCAGTTCAGGTGTGTGGTCATTACTCGATGCACTTGTAACTAAAAGTGTTTATTCTACTTTGGCCGGCCACTTCGCAAAATGCCGGGGAATCCCTGGCCAATACCCAATTTGCGGATTCAAGTCTGTTAGGTATTGCTGTAACGATAATTTTCAGCTTGCTGCTTTTTCAAGAAAATGCCCTGCCCCCGTCATCTGTGTGTGTGTGTTTTTTTTTACTGCAGTTTCATTGTTAGTGTTATTCCTCGGCTCGTGCGAAGCAGAACGTTGTGACACCGGACATTTTGGTGCTAAATGTATTTGAATCATTATACATTTTCATTTATTATGTCTTTTAAAAAATGATCCTTTTCAATGTTTTGTATGTTTTTGGACGCCTCCAAGCGAGAGTGTGGCGGAAATGGAATAAATCGCCCTGGCTGCCTACAAAGATCAGTGTCTATCAAGAACTTCGAAGAAGTGGTTCTCCCAACTCTTCTATAAAGATCGGAGAAATGGGTACTATACAGAAAGCAGATACTTCTTGAAGGCTTTTCCCAATGACTTCTGCGCTCCTTCAGGAACATACGCCGGCAAGAGCAGTATTGTTCTTGTGAATGCGGTATGGACATGATATAGGTATTGCTTATAATAGTTTGACAGCGACGCTGGGCATGGCACGTATATCGTACTGGGGACGACCGTATGCCAAACGCAATCTTTTGGTAAGATGAAAGATGGTTGGAGTCTTTGGAGCAAGTATCCAGCCATGCTTCACGCCATTCTTTACAGAGAAATAAGCTGATATGTCACCATTGTATCTGATTTGACTCTTTTGAGACTCATGCTGTTGGTTCAAAATAGTAGGAAGGCATCCGATCCAAGATAGTATCCTACACACGGCATCGCGTACTCACTGTGCCAGATGTTTTGGTAGTAGATTCTAGTAGCAGTAGTTTTTGGTAGTAGATTCTATATTTATAGTAAATTTACAATAAAGGTCATTCATGCAAGAGATACCAAACATTGTATTGACCGGGTTTCTTAATGTGTTAGTTTGATTTTTACATGAATTGTTTCAGACACGGAAAAAAAAGTTTGACCTATTTTTAGTGAAAGTAGACGTGTTATCATTGCAGTTCATGCGCGCACATATTTCTTTTCGATCATTTACTTTTTGTATAGAAATATGCTTCAGTGAAGGTCAGATATTGGAATAATTAGATTCTTCAACAGATTGGATTATTATAATCATATGGGTATTACAGGCAAAGTTTGGATTATTTATTACGCAAAGGTAAGATTCTTTTTCTTAGAAGAAAAAAGAAATGACATGAACATCCAACTTCATGAAAAGATCTATTAAAAAATGTTGGCCTAAGTCCATATAAAAAAGACAACTTACAAATAATGAAAAAATAATAATACTGTATAAATGTCTCTGTCTCTCTTTCTATGTATAGGCCTATATAAAGCAATAAATATATTGTTGTAAACCTGGGGTGACACAGATGGAGGTAGTGCTGTGTATTTTTAACCTACCCAAATCGCCACTGTCCAGCGCAGGAAGAGCGGTCAACTGTGACCAGTGACAGTACTCGCCAGTTCGGCAACGACCTGTGTGTAAATATTACGCACGCAAGTCACGGCGAAAGTGATCAACTGGAGTGGTCAAGAAGGTTCGAGTAGGCCAGTAGAGACACTATATAAGAGCGAGTGTGTTAGAAAGACTTTTTGTAAAGACAGTGTTAATGTTGTTGCCAATTGCGATGTATTTGTCATTAAACTGACTGATCTGATACTTTGGAGCACTGAGTTGTGAGGTTCTTTAAGTTCGTTGTGTCGTAAGGTGCAGTTAGAAGAGAGCCTGAACAGTAGGAGAGACATAACAATATAGATCTATATACGCAGGGCTTTTTTTGTGACGGAAGGCATCGCTACGGAGTACCGGCACCTTTTTGGAATGTGGGGGAAAAATTATTACTTTTCTTGTATTTTAACGTAGATCTATATTATTAATTTATTAGTAGTTAAAAGTTAGGCAATCAATCACTGAGTACCGGCACCTATTTTTTTTTTAATAAAAAAAAAAGCCGTGATTCCTTCATTGTGAAATGCTTATTGTTCTATTATAGTACATTATTGACACGAGACATGAATTCGACAATTATTTGCATTACAAAGAGAGCAAAAGATTCTGACGATGGCATTGATTCTCATCTTATAAATTACTGACGTCACTTCAAAAAAAAAAGATGATGATTACATCTTACGCGTGTCAATCTAGTCATGCATGTTATCCTATGACTTAAATTCTGCCAAGTCATTGGTTTTCCTGACTGACTCAAATAACCCATTCAATGCTCTAATAGCACAAGGAAAGCACTTACTTTTAAGTCTTCTATCCTAAAGGTTTCTAAATTTAGTGATTTTACAAAAGGTGTCTAATCAAATAAGAATATTCGTTTGCTATGAATCTCGCTGCTCTATTTTGTGTCTGTTACAGTTTGTTCACTTTCTTTGAGTTGAGGGGTTCCAAACAGATGCATATATTCTACTATTCGCATACTATGAATAACAGCACAATAAACCACTTTTTTTTTTTAAGGCAAAACAAATCAAAGTCGATTAAAACTATTTTGTTATCTCAAAAAATTGAGAAACTATTTTAAGCTTACTTTATGTATCATCATTTGTAACTGTAAGTGTTCTTACATAGCTTATATCAATTCAGCCTATCTTAATGTTTTCTTGAGTTGATTGCTGAAACCTAACCCTTCCTGCCATAAATAGGCTTACTGCCAGTGGAAGTGTATTTTCAATGTACATTGACAATCAGTGAGCGAAGGCTTAAGCTAAGCCAGAAACATAAAAATAGTGATATTTCTCAAATACAACATGCAGCCCTGATTGATAAACTGACAGTAGTCCAATTAGATACTTTATATCAATAGTCATCCCTTTTACTGCTTCGATGCTATGTGTACTTTAACTGCAGCAATTTGAATGTTTCGTGTTTGCAATAGCTAGTGTGTTGTAATTTTTTGTTTTATCAGAGCATTCGGGTAATCAACCCTAGGGAAAAAAAATGTAACACTTTCATTCACATCCCCCCTCTCTCTGCCCTAGACTGAACACTAAAAGTTGGACAGTAAACCATTAATGTGTTGGATTGGTCAGATAGACCTAGCTTGTATAGTCGATGTCTCGATACGTCGACTAGTTGCTATATATGATGAAAAGACTGCCTTGTATTTTTCCTTGTGCGTAATACTAATAGCGTTGAGTTGTCTAGCGATCAAATAACACATCTGTCAATGAAAAATCTAGATCTGGGTGTAATAAAACGGTTGCCTGACCTAGTCAGGAAAACCAGTGCAGACCTGCCTACCAAAAAAAGTCCTAATGCGTAACGCTGATGGTCAAAATGCGTATTTTGGCACCAGAATGCGTAACACTTACGAAATCCACTATTTTGTCATATTGTTACGAATCTCACTATCCAGGCTCTCTGCAAACTGCACCATACACCACCAACTTAAAGAACTTGACAAGTCAGGGCTCCAAAATAACGTAAAGGTTTAATGTCCATAAATAACAGCCAATACTGTACAATTGGCAGCACGTAGAACAGTACAAATAGCTCTGCGATAACAAATATCTCTCCGATAACACCGTTTCGCCGTATCAAGTCTTGCACTGGCCTCTCCGTCTCGTTCCGGGCTTGCACTGGGTTCAACAGTTCGGGACTGACTTCACACACTTGGGCTCGTTGTGTCGGACTCGATCACAGACCAAGATCAAGACGCCGTTCGTCTCAACTGTACTTGACAGTACTCCGCACTGAACCGTCGTAATGCTCCGTACAGAACTACACCGTTGAACTGTGCTGTAGTCGACCGTGTTCTGAACTCCTGTCGTGAACCCGCGACTGAACCTTGCTGTATTGAGCCCCTTTTCTCGACTGTCTTGACTGCGTCGCCTCCGCTCTTATATAGGGTCCCTACTGGCCTTCTCGAACCGGACAGAACGCCGCTCGACGTTTCTAGGTGGTCAGTTGACTACAACTCTCGTGACGCTGCGATCCTTCTCGAACCGTCCTGTTGACACGACTCGCCTGACAGTCGTACCTCGTCACGGTTGACCGCTCGTCTAGCGCTGGCCTGGGGCGATTTGCGTTGGCTGACTACACACACACACACTACCCCCATCTGTGCCACCACCAGGTTTATAACAATATAAATATATATATATATATATAATATTAGATCTCGATGTCATGATTAGATCTACAATCTAAATCTAGATCAATACGACAATAGAGATGATATCTAGACTAGATCTGGATCTATGTCTATATAATGAATATAATCTACTCTAGATCTGGGTTCGAGAGTGTTACCGATGCCGTGGATCCGCTACAAACGTAGGTCTACTCCAATCTTTCGTAGGCCTACCTTCATCCTTGATCTATTCTATACTAAGACTAAGAATCTAGTCTAGATCTAGACTAGATGGTAGTAGATGTTATCGATCTAGATCTGGACAATCTAAATCATACTACAACTAAATTGAATCTCTAGTAATGTAGAGAATCATGACATAACGTAATGACTAGCTAGATCTATTCCTGTATAACAGGTTATCTAGATTCTAGATCTTGAATCCAGATCTAGATTAGATATCTACAATGTCACTCAATGTGTTTTGAATCGATAGCACTTCGATATTTTTTTTCTATACAAATGAATACGGGAATCAGGGATTCAACATAATTACTTTCTACTAATGAACTTACAAAAAAAAAAGTCACGTTGGTGTATCAGCTAACTGACAGTACCAACCTGGTACCAACCCGCCACTTCCTCACTCTCGCGTTCTTCATTTCTAGACTAAATCTAATTGCTTTTAAGAACCAATCAACGTATAAACCTGGACACAATGTGTTCCCCCACCTTTTCTGTCCTCCCCCCCCCCAACAGGACGGTTTAGCGTGACCTATGTGACCGCTCGTAAGCTAATCAAGAAAGGGAAAAAAAAAAAGGATACGAAATGCGTAACGCGGCGGGTTAAATGCGTATTTGCGTACTGACGGTCATTTTTGGGACATTTCGCGTAATGAATACGCATTTTGCGTAACGGTAGGCAGGTCTGCCAGTGACTTGGCAGAATTTAGGTCATTGGTTAATATGCATGACTAAATGCATGACGTGTATGACGTAATCATCTTTTTTGAAGTAACGTCTGTATTATTATATAAGATAAGATAAAACGGGACCTCAAAACAGTGAACATTGATACTGGGAAGACATAGCCCTAGAACACTACGCGGAGAGAGATGGTGACCAAGAAATGTATGGACAGTGAAAAATCACGGGCCTCAGCTCTGGAAGAAAAGCGTGCCATACGAAAAATGTCCAGCTCATCTAGATAGACCAATAAAGCGAAATAGGCCACCTGTTAATGCGTAAAATGTGGACTAGAGTGTCTCTCCACAATAGGGCTCTACAGTTATATACACGAAAAAGTGTTCTGCGAGATTAACCTTAGTCGTTGTACGACTGAATGAGGCCAACACTTTTACACAGGTCAAATGTGTCTTACCCCGCCCTATTTTTGAAAAATGGATCTAGCGTGCACCAGTTACGTGTGTGTAGGATTTTTTTAAATTTCAGATCTACTTGTGACTATTCTAATATAAGCTATTAATAATACCGCTCTAATATTGACTATAAGATAATTATTTATTATTAAACTGTATAATTATAACTGATTTAAAAAATAAAATACGCATTAAAAAAAAACAACTTTGCGTCCTGAAAAAAAGACCACGCATTTCCCCTTTGTTAGCACCTCCTACCAGCACAGTTGACTACACAGTTGCGTATTCCGCGTTAAAACGGCGCCTTCGACATACACTGAGGTCACGGTTAAAATGCACAGAACACCTTGTGATGTTTTTGCTAAATCGGAAGGCGTGTTTCACAGACTAACCAATCAAATCTTCCTAGGCTTTCAAGTTAGGCAGACTCTAGAAGCACGTGTAGTTGTTAATGTCTATTATTTGCGGCCAAAATTTTAGGTGATCATATTCAAATCATCATTGCTCATTACTTCAAATCACTACACCTTACAGTAGATTATATCTAGATACAATAGAGGCACATTCCTAGGCCAAATTTCTACAAATGCTCCAGCTTCCCTAGTGATATTAGAGCATGGAATGGGTTGCAGAATAAATGCATGACGCATAGAGGTTTAAAAAAGACCATGCGTTTTTATCGCTATAACAATAGGTCTCGTTTTTTATATGTTAATAAATTAATAATGAATCTAGTATTTATTTTATAATCAATATAATAGTAATTATATCCAAATAGTATAGTTCTCTCTTTTTAAATTAGTTTAAAATAAAAAGAAAGGGGGAGATATAGAATGTAGATATGGTATTTTAAAATTTCTTTGGGTGAGGGGAAGATACTATCAAGTAACAAATCTCAAGACTCAATCCAATCACAGCCATCAGACCAACACACATTAGAAAAAGTTCATTAATAGCACAACACACAGGTGTATACCAGGCCATCTACACAGCCCCAAAACATTGCTCTAGTTTTATTGACAATAATGATGAGAGAAAAGGGGGAGGAGCCAATTATTGATCGGTCAAGCCGTTAATTAGGTCACACACTAAGCATGCTAGTACGTTGATGCTTTTTGTATGTGTGTGCAACAGACACTGAGCGTGCTCTAAGATACGTTTTCTTTTTTGGTCAACTAGGTGGCTTGGAGAAGGCGGAATTTATCTAGAATCTAGATGTATAGGTAACACAGTTCACAAGCTATCATAGCTTTTTAGCCCCTTCCCCGGAAAAAATATTCAGTACTGACTTTGGGGCCTTTTTCTTTTGTCAGACTGTGTTATAATATAGACTATAGAGATAATAGACTACATAGATTAAAGATACTTAGAGTAAGTTAGATCAGCGCATGTTTTGTTTTTAGGTCAACCAGGTAAACTGATGTGTCCTCGAATGCCTAGGGGAGGGCGGGATTATCTAGATCTATATACTTAATATAGACTATAATCTATACGTAGATCTAGATTATATTCATTATATAGATCTAGATCTCATTCTATAGTAGCCTTTACTATCATGCTATGATTTAAACGTATTTTTAAAAATCCTTTTCTTTTTCTTAGAAACAGGTTAGACTAGGCCTACTCACTGTTAGATCTAGATGGTAGACCTAGATTCTAGATCTATATAGACTAGACAGTCTAATATTCTTATAATTTAAGATCGATCTAATTATCTGATCTAGCTAGACTAGAATTGACTAGATCTGATCTGAATGGATTGTCAGGAAAAAAAAAGGATTTAGTCGGCTTAGTGGCTTATACTGTAACTTTAGTTTGGTCTTAGTGAAGTAATACTATTATTAATAGATCTAGTAAGGCTAAGGTACTAAGCCTAACTAAGGTGTTCTTGTTTTAGTGTTAGTGTTATGGGTTGGTTGTAGTAGTAGAATATTGTAGATCTAGACTAGTTTATTGTAGTGTGTTTGTGTCTAGTAGATCTAGTATCTAGGTCTAATATAGTACACAGTAGTTGTAGTGATTTAGTTAGATAGTTGGTTTTATCAGTTTGTAGATAGTTGGTTTGGTTAGTTTGTTGGTGTTTGGTAGTGGCGTAGATTTAGAGGGTTTTAGTTAATTTCTGGGTTCAGTTGTAGTGGTTAGTGTATATATATTATATTTTATTATTGATTTATTTTTCATGCAAATAAAGTATCGTTTTATTTTTAGTATTTCAAGTAAAGTTTTTGTTCTTGCTTTCATTTTAAATTTAGTTAGTTTAGTGTAGTCTAGTTGTCTGGTTACTTAGGCGACTCTAGCCCCTTGGTCGCAGACCGAGGTGCACAGATTGAGCCCACCCAGTAGCGCTAACATCTGCCTACTGTTATAAAATTTAATGTTGAGCAGAGAGAAAAGGTCTCTCTTGCGCCTCCTGACCTGCTCACATGTTAATTCACAGGACATCACAAACACATAATAATATGTCTTGAGCATAGGTTGTTCATCAGCCCTAGACTTGGGGAGGGAGGGGGGGGACTTTTTCTTTTCAATGTCAACATTCCTTCTCAGTCTAGTCTCTAACAGTGCACACCTACTGCACTACTTGAATGGTGGTGTGCATGGCAGGGTTATAACTATATATAGATAATAATAAATAAAACATGATGATTGTTATTCTATACTGATTTATTTTCTTGCAAAAACAAAATAATTTTTTATAATAATAATAATAAAAGTCATGTGACCTTCACATTCCAATATTGTTTGCATAGTTTAAATTTGTTTAATTTTTTTTCCCTATAGCCTGATGCCTACTTATGTACAGGTTATCCTGTTGAAGATGAGGAATATTATATTTGTAAGTCAGTCACACTTTTACTTTGTGTTGACAATGTTAATATATTACTGTAATATGCATGCCTGACTCATTCTAAGACAGGAGATCTAAACAGATCTCATAGCTCACTGTCTCTCTTTTGAATTTGCAAGTGTTATTCTGAGAAATGCTTATCTCAATTCAGTTGAAGAAACAAGTTGAAGTTGAAGAATCCAATGCATTTTATGTGTAAATTTAGTCATGCATGTTAATCAATGGCTTAAACTCTGCCAAGTCATTGGTTTTCCTGGCTGATTCAGGCAGCCCATTCCATTCTCTAATGGCACTAGGAAGAAGAAGCACTTGTACGAATTTGTTACTACATCCTAAATAGCTTGTATCAACCAAGTCCAGCACCTGTCATGCTAATATAACTTAAACTGTTGTAAAGAATACCATAGTTAGTTCTTAAGTTTTATAGAGTCCTCTCAGGATTTTCCCTCAATCTCTTGTGGCTTGAAACTGCTGCAGCTTGTTTGGAATTGGGAGTACTAGATAAATATTCATATTATATAACTACACAATGGCTACAAATGCTAAAAGTTCACATAACTAAAAGATTGTTTATTGATGTTACTACTCAACTACTTTGTATTGTGTTTGAATGTCACTTACTTTCTGTCTCATGAAATACTGCATTCTTCCTTAATCTTTGGACTTATTATTATAATTACCTTCTATCTACTTAATATAGCCTGTAGTGTTGTGACTTTGACTCTTAATATTTTATGTAGATTCTGAGCCTACTGATCATTCAAGTCTTAAGATATACACCACATTTCAGAAGTAAGTTTTTAAACCCTTACTCTTGTATTTTAATTTGTGTAATCATTTGTATTGAAGTGTCAACACTCTTATTACAACCGTTCTTTCTGCTCCAACTTCTAGGCCTCAGTTTGTGGCTGGAATATTTCTTTTGGCTAGTTACTGGTTTCAAATTCCACCCCAAGTGTCATGTAAGTATTGACATTTCATGGTAACAATGTAACAGTTCAACAGACATGCACATTATAAGAGAGCCATGTAAGAGAAGTATGTGATAGCACTGTAAGAGAGATATATGATAAAGTGTAACAGATCTATGTGATGAAACTGTAATTGAGATATATGATTAAGTGTAAGAGAAGTATGTGATAGCACTGTAAGAGAGATATATGATTAAGTGTAAGAGATGTATGTGATAGCACTGTAAGAGAGATATATGATTAAGTGTAACAGATCTATGTGATGAAACTGTAATTGAGATATATGATTAAGTGTAAGAGAAGTATGTGATAGCACTGTAAGAGAGATATATGATAAAGTGTAACAGATCTATGTGATGAAATTGTGATTGAGATATATGATTAAGTGTAAGAGAAGTATGTGATAGCACTGTAAGAGAGATATATGATTAAGTGTAAGAGAAGTATGTGATAGCACTGTAAGAGAGATATGTCTATGATTAAATGTAAGGGAAGTAATCATAATTTTCAAAATTATTTATTGACCATAAAATGTAAGAGCCCTAATATCTGGTCTTTTGGAATTGTTGAGAAATGTAAACTGTTTGCTATTCTTTGTATATTATAGCATATTGTAGCATATCCTGTAGATATCAGCTGTACTTTCCAAAAAGAGAAAAGTATATTCCCCTTTGCATATAGAACACATGCTCATAAACTAGGTAAAACATAATTTTTAAATTATAATTTTTTTTTTTTTTAAACCTAAAACAATTAAACTCCAAAATAAAAAATGTTTCTTTAAACTTAAATATTTTTATTTTTAAACTTAGGCAAAGTAATCACAGGCTATCAATACAATGGGACTTATCATGAAATAGGCAAAGGGAATCCCCAATGGCCACAAGTGAGTTCTAATATTGACACTACTAGTGACACCAGCATTAGTTTGATTTATTTTCTGCAAGTGTAAACTTACATACAGCCAACCGGCATCTTATACCATTTCTTTGCCGTTGACTCACAGTTATATGATTCATCAGTACCCTCAGAGGTGTCGCATCTGGCAGAGAAAATCAGTGGTACCATTGCAAGGGTGAGCGATTGGATGGTTGAAAATAAACTCAAGATGAACGAAGACAAGACAGAAATAATTAAGATTGGCACTAGGAACAATGTCTCAAAAGTTGAAAGCACAGATTCTCTCTTCATCATGATCTGCCATGTTCCTTTTGTCCATGTAGTGCGGAATCTTGGAGTTTTCTTCGACTCAACACTATCTTTCGACCCACACATATGTCAGCTCTGCAAAGGTCTTTATCTGCAGCTGCGCAGATTAGGCCAGATCCGACCATATTTAACAATGGAGTCAACAAAAACGCTAGCTGTGGCATTCATACTCTCCCGCCTTGACTACTGCAACGCCGTGCTAGCAGGTATACCTGATGACAAAATAGCCACGCTGATATGTATACAGAACAACGCCACTAGAATAGTCCTTAAAAAAACTAGACAAGATTCTGCTACTACGCTCTTGCGCACGCTCGATTGGCTTCCAGTGAAAGCGAGAATCGATTACAAGGTCGCCACACTTTGTCATCAGTGTATATATAACAACGAGATGCCCTTGTACCTTAGCAAACTGATTACTCCATATGTCCCCCAGAGAGCCCTGCGCTCAATGGACTCAACGCTTTTAATAGTGCCACATTTCTCCCTCAAAAGCTACGGTCTGCGGGTTTTTTCAGTTCACGGACCAAAGGTTTGGAACTCACTCTCCATTGATCTCAGACAGACAACATGCTACACCACTTTTAAGAAGAACATTAAGACCTATCTGTTTAAAACTTTTTTAGATTAACTGTCATTTTAGCTGTCGTGTTTGTGTTTGTAATCTTATTACAGCGCCTTGAGCCTACATTTTGTTTGTTAACAGCGCTTTATAAATAAAATTATTATTATTATCATTATTGAATAGCTTTGGTTCTAAGAAAGATCATTATGGCTGAAGAAGCTACTCTTACTTCTTTATCTAGTACATGAGGTTGAATTACTTTCTAGTCATAAATCTTAAAATACAAAGTTGCTTTTTTTTAAAAATATTCAACAAAAACCACTAAAAAAAAATTGGATACTAAAAACAAAAAAATGAATCCACATATTAATTTACTGCTTTTTTTTTTTTTTTGCAATAGCAGTTTTTTAGGTTATTTAACAAAAAATTATTGTTTAAAAAGTTTTCCTCATGTATTTAAAGAGGAGTTTCATTTGTCTACATTCTATTGGCCCACAATGATACTTCTTTAAAAATAAAGTTATCACATGTTTACAAATATAAATCCAAACCCTTTGAACAGTTTTAGTCTTAGTTTTAGTCTTAGTGGGAACTCCACTAATTTCTCTATTTTACTATTCCATTTTTCAACCAGTCTAAATTGATTCCATATCTGATAGTCTCAAAACATCTGGTAAAGAAAAGAAATAATGAGGATAAAACTCTTTCAGTTTTAAACCTTAAGTAAACACTTTTTTTTTCTCAATTGTATTATTGTTGATTTTCAAAACATTTTTTTCTTTTAATCTTGTACAGGTCAACAGGAAATGATGAGTTGTTCACTTACTGATGATAGTTTCTGATGCAGGTCAACAGGCCATGATGAGATGTGCAATTATTACATCATGTTCTACACAAATAGGTCTGTAGCTGACTCATCAGGAGATTGTAAATTCAATGAACTTACACCATTGACAGGAGATAACTTTCCCAAAGATGTTAGTGTTCCACTTCTACCCAATCCAGCTCTTGAAGAAGCAGCCATAGGATCTCACAACCATCCAGGAGTAAATCCCCCAGAACAAAACAATGGTCAGTTGGATTTTATTGATTAATATCTTAGCAGTGTCTGCTTGAATCCCAACTGAGCTTTGTGTTTGCTGACTGCCTAAAGGCAGCATGAAAACTTCCATAATACCTTCTCTCCCCCCCCCCCCCCCCCCCTTTTGTCCATACAAGAAATTTGACAGTAGTGCACTAAGCATGCTTTCCAAGCACTATATAAAGGCAATTTATAAAAGAATGAAGCTTTCTCCTTTAAGAAAAGATGAACTTGATGTAATTTATTTGCACACAAAGACCTTGGAGTTGAGTCTTCTTCTCGAGAAGCAGAATACATTGGAGACATTAAGAGGATTCTTTCAATGGCATAGCTCAGTAAAAGAGACTTACTGAAAGGCTTATTGACTTCTTAATATTTTGAGCAATTTTCTAGATATTTAAAATACCAACACTCTTACAAAAATACCAACACTCTTTAATACAAATAATAATACAAACAAAAATGTACAATTAATCAACAGAACTTTGTTTTCAACAATGTTTTTACAAAAATGGACATGATCTTAAGATGTCTTTTTCTCTCCTAGTTAGTCTACCTTTATTTGTCTTTAAAGAAATATTTCTCTTTTATAGATATAAATCCCCCTACTGGAACATAGTTGGCTTTCTAAGTGGTGGACATTATTAAATGGCACTTTTTTTTTTTCCTTGAGACTTCCATAAACTATTCATAAAAACTAAACATCAAAAAGTCAATTTAAAGGGCTATTTGATGGTCTTGCAAATCTTTTGTATTCATTTCAAACCATTGCAATGCTTATGTAAAATTCATCTGTGAAATGAGCTCTCCATACTTTAAGAGCAACTATTATTTTTTTAGTCTGACTTATTTGAATAATGTAAAAGTTTTTAAATATAAAAGAAATAATCTTTAGAAAGAAAAGTTTGGTGGATGTTAAGTTTCTATTCTACTCTACTCAACAGGAACTGTCCACTAATGTGTAAAAATGGTCAGTCCTCAATAATGTTTGCCTGGGCTAAGAATGCTCCTCCAACTGTCATGCCCAAAGGTAAGGAAAATTTAAAATAAATATTTGTGTTGATGAATTATTTAATTAATTATTAATGCCAATGTGCTCTATCAAACCACATTTTGTATGAATTGAACAAGGGAAGACTGACTGAGGTCTTATAATCCATCCATTTATTTATACATGTTAAACCCTTTAACAATACGCTAATTATTTTTATCAGACTTAACTAATTTAGAGTGACAACTTGATATTTACAGCTTTGGTTTTGCCACAAAAACATTCATAGCTCAGTGGTCTAAGCTAGCCAGGAATAGTAACCATTCATAAGACTATTCCTTAGTTCTATAGTTAGCTATCTACATGTTTTTATTGAAACCATTAAGGCAACATTTTCTTTACTTCCAGGTCATCATCTAACTAAAGACCCTTATATAATATAACAGTAATAACTTGTATTAATATTTTTATTTTCTACACCTTTGATTTGATTGCTACTTGATAAACTGGTGCATGAAGACCAGAATGTGTGGGATTTTTTTTTTTCTGCTTTACTGATGCATTGATTTTGTGTTGCAGCTTCTTAGTGCCATGTGAACTTAAAATGATCAAAAAATGTTTAGGAAATTAAAATAGAGCTATAATAGTTGGCAGTAAAACTTCCTCACTAATCTTTGGACTTGAAGACAAGCTTTATTATTATTATTAGTAAGTAAATTAAAACTATTGTTTTATAAGTAAATTATGCCAAAGTTTGTTTTTTTTCTATTTAGGTGTAGGTCTGAGAGTTGGCAGTAAAACTTCCATTCAAACTATTGTTGTACAAGTACATTATGCTCAAGTTTTTAAAGGTACATTTTATTTTCTAATGTTAATCTAAATTGAATTTTTTTTGTTTAAGTCACTGAGTTGTTGATGATTTTTTAAATTTTGTGTTTACATGTTTGAATTTGTTTTTAAAGAACATTTAGTATCTGAGCATTAAAAATAAAAATAAACTTTATAGAATCCTAAATGCTGCTGGTAAAATCATTGGCAAAAAACAAACCCCATTTGGTCGGTTGTTTGAGACAAACATCTATAAAAAAGCTAACAAGATCCTCGAAATAAAGAATCACCCTTTGTGTCAGGATTTTGTGATTTTATCATCACAAAAGAGATACAAGACACCGATAGCAAAGACTAACAGACACAAACTCTCTTTTGTTCCCCTGGCAATCAAATCATTAAATAAGAACAATCTGGTATAAACTTTGTCACATGTAAATTATGAGTGAGTCTGGTGTGAATGTACACTTTGGTTTCTTATAGTTATGTTTTTTGTTTGGTGTAATGCACAAATTGTAAGACAAATTTCCATACGGACAATAAAGATTATTATTATTATTATTAATAGAAATAACCAAAACAAATGAAAACTGCTTATCCTTATTATTCAAAACCAATATCTCAAAGCTCAAAATACCTTGGAATTATAATATTATATTCATATTATGGAATTAATTTAGAAATCAAACAAATCATTAGAGCTTAAAAATTATTAAAAGAAATTTTTAGAAATCCAATAGGAACATACAACTGAAATTCTATTTAATCTTAGCATTATAAGTTGATCAGGTCTAAAATAGAGCTGTTTAGTTTCTAACAAATGAATGTTTACAATTACTGGAGTAATACTAAGAGTAAAGTTACTAGGAGACAATTCAGAAGTAAAGTAACAAACAATATTACACAAGAAAAATACGTAAAAATACTTTAAAAAAAAAAACAAGCTTATATTAGTGTAATTGTATCAATTAGTTTGGATCGGTCATGTAATTAAATTTGTAATAGATCTAGACTAACAATAAGTCTGTGCGATTAGAAATATTTCTACCTATTGTTTTTGTTTAGCGCAATTTCCTGCCCTTAGCTCTCTCTTATGGCAGCCTCTTTGTGGAATAGTGTGGTGGCTTGTTTGAACTCAATGGGGACCATATTCACCTGTTGCTTGCAAATCCACTTTCCACAAAATAAATGTTTCCGAGCCGCCTCGTTGATACCATGGGAGCTGGAATCTTCAGAAGTCTTTCAACAGCTTGTTTTATATTTTTAAACGCTTTTAGCATTTGAAGGCTCTTAGCATAATTAACATTTTGCTTTTTAAAGTTCTATCTTCAAATTGTTCTAAATCTAGTTCATTTAATCAAGGATTTTTTTCTATTTCTTTTATTATATACTCTTCAATGCTTACTTACAACCTTCACTTCTAGGCCCCAGTATATTCATCATCATCATCACTCCTTTGAGTTCCTCATGGAACATAGGGCCTCGACAAAAACACGCCACTCTCCACGGTCTCTTGCTAGCTTTTTGATGGTGTCCCAGCTCTTCCCGGTCTTCTCTGCTTCTTCAAGTACACTGCGTCGCCATGTTCTTTTTGGTCTTCCTCTGCGTCTTGTTCCCAGGGGGTTCCACTCTAAGGCCTGCCTAGCTCTGTTGCTGGTATCTTTTCTAAGGGTGTGACCAATCCATCTCCACTTTCTCTCTAAGATCTGCACTTCTATATTTTTTTGTCCACTCATCTCCCACAGTTTGGTGTTTTCTACTTTGTCATACGAGTGTATTTTTAGGATATTTCTCAGGCATCTGTTGATGAAGGTCTGTATTTTTTTTGTTGTGGCTTCAGTTGTTCTCCATGTTTCAGAACCATACAGTAGGACAGCCTTGACATTAGAGTTAAAGATTCTTAATTTAGTCTTGTTTGAGATGTAAGGAGATTTCCAGGTTGGTTTTAGCTGTGTAAATGTCTGACGTGCTAGATTTATACGGCGTTTAATGTCTTCATCTGTTTTACCTGATATACTGACTACACTCCCAAGGTATATAAAATTTTCTACTTGGTCTATTGTCTGAGAATCCAATACTATGTCTCCGATTTGTTTATTGTTTACTTTAAGTACTTTAGTTTTTTGATGGTTTATTTTGAGGCCTACTCTTTTTCCTACTTCGCTTAAAGCTGTGACCTTTTCTTGCATATCCTGTAGTCTGTGTGATAATAGGGCTATGTCATCAGCGAATTCCAGATCTTCCAGCTTTTGTGTGAGAGTCCATTGGATTCCTCCCTGTTTGACTCCTGTTGTGACTGGAAATACCTCTGACAGCTTGCCACAGTGGGTTACTTGGCAGGTGAAACCATCATAAAGGTTCTTGATTATGGTTATTATTTTATTGGGGATCCCATAATGTCTCATTACAGTCCAAATAGATTCTCTGTCGACACTATCAAAAGCTTTTTCAAAGTCGACAAAAGTTGCATAGAGAGGAGATTGCCATTCAACACATTGTTCTACAATTATCCTGAGTGTAGCTATTTGGTCAGCACAAGATCTCCCTTTTCTGAATCCGGCCTGTTCTTCCCTTAGGTGTTCATCACATGCTCCCTTTATTCTGTTTAGTAGGATTCTGCTAAAAATCTTGCTTGGTACTGACAGCAAAGTGATGCCTTGCCATTTCTCACATTGTGATAGATCTCCACTCTTTGGTATTTTTATTAGCAAGCCCTTTTCCACTCACCCGGAGGTGTTTCTGTTAACCAAATTTTGTTGAATAGTTTGTGCATTTGGTCAACTATTTCACTTCCTCCTTCTTTTAGGACTTCGGGTGGTATGTTGTCAATTCCAGCCGCTTTACCTGTCTTCATTTGTTTGAGTGCATTCCTTATTTCTTCTTTTGTTATTTCTTCCATGTTTATGTCTAGTGTTGGTCCTGCATTTAGATCTGGTGGATTTCGTGGTTTAGGTCTATTGAGCACTTCTTGAAAATATTCTTTCCTTCTTTCAAGTTGTTCATTTATTGAAGAAAGTAGTTTTCCGTATTTGTCTCGGACTGGATCATTGCAATTAGCCTTTTTGGTACTGAGAAGTTTGGTGATTTTGTATAGTTGTTTTATATCTCCTTTACCTGCTGCTTCTTCTGCCTGTTCTGCCAGATTATTGTAAAATGATCATTTGTCTTGTCTAAGCATTTTGGTGACTTTCTGTGAAACTGCTTGGTAGTCTTGTTTTGATTGTTGCTTGTGGTTTCTTGTTTTTGCCTGTTTAGCGCATTTCCTTTCTTCGATTAATTTCCATGTCTCGTCACTAATCCACTGTTTTTTCTTCTTAGGGTTAAGGCTTAGTACTTCATTGCTTGTTTCAGTAATAATTTCTTTGAAATTTTGCCAAGATTTATCGACGCTTTGTTTGGCCTCATCTAGTTGTAGCACAGCAAATCTATTTTGAAGGAATAGTTGGAATTCCTTTTTAATCTGGGTGTTGTTGAGCTTGTCTAGGTCAAATCTTTTCCTTTTGTTTCTTTCTGTTTTATTGCTGGCCAGCTTCATTTTTAGTTTGGCAACAACTAGGTGGTGGTCTGAGCCAATATCTGCTCCTCTTCTGTTTCGTACATCTAGTAATGTGCTTCTCCAGTTCCGCCATATGGTAATGTGGTCGATTTGATTCTCTGTTTTATTGTCTGGTGAAACCCATGTTACTTTGTGGCATTTTTTGTGGGGGAAAATGCTGCCTCCTATCACTAATTCATTAAATGTGCAGAAGTCTGCAAACATTTCTCCATTTTCGTTTATGGTGCCAAGTCCATGGGTGCCCATACTTTTCTCTCTCTCTCTGTTGTCACTTCCCACTTTGGCATTCAAGTCTCCCATGACGATCAAAACATCTCTTGTAGGTATTTTGTCAACTATACTTTGCAGTTGGTCATAGAATGTATTTTTGTCAGTATCACTTGCAAGGTTGGTGGGAGCATAGCACATAATGATGTGAACATTTTTGAACTTAGACAAAAATTTGGCTCTAATTATTCGTTCTGAAACTGGTTCCCATTCTAAAAGACTTTTGAAAGCTTCCTTGTTTAGTAGTAGTGCTACACCATTTTCATGTAAGTCATCTTCTTTTTCCTTTCCAGAGAAGAGAAGGGTTTCTCCTGATTGCAGTCTTGTTTCACCGAATGTGTTCCATCGAACTTCACTCATTCCCAGGATCTGTAGTTTGTAGTTGGCCATTTCCTTGGCAATTTGTGCACACCTACCTGGTTCTAGTAAAGTACGGACATTCCATGTTCCCAAGTTAAATGCTGCCTTCTGAATAAGGAAGTGTTTCTTTTTCATTGGTTTAAGTAGAGTGGTCGGCCTCACAGGATTCGTTCGACTTTCCCTGCATAGCTTCATAAGTCTCCTTTGTGGAGCTCTACTTTCGCCTCTGACAATGTTTAGTGTTTGTGTTTTTGTTCTGGTTTCTATAACACTTTTTTTTTTTCCATGGACAGGTTGTTAGCCTATCGCACAACCCCTGTGTCCCGGGGAGGGGGATGCACCTTTTGTCTGGCCTCTTTCCTAACAGACCTGTCCGGCTTGGTAGTACCTGCCAGGAGTGATGAGCTCCCGCCGGTATAGCTCTGAGGGTCATTGAGGCACTCAAGCTGTCACACCACGGCAAGGTATGTGCATCAGGTGACAGCCCCAGTATGTTGCTGGTATATTTTTGTTGGCTGCTGGCTTCACCATCCCACCACATGTAAATTGTAAGAATTCTTAAATTCTATAGACTATTTTCAGTAGATATTATACCAAAGAAAAAGCTTTTTTTTTTGTTTAATGAAATTTAATAATAGTTGAATCTTTTTTTTAAAACATTATAAACACCCAAGGACATACATTTTTTTTTAAATTTCAGTGTACCCTGTAGATATAAGCTGTACATTCAGAATGGACAAGAGTATCTTTCCCTTTGCCTACAGAACACATGCTCATGGATTAGGTAAGAGTTAGAATTTTTCTCTTTTCTCCTCTTCAAGATAAACTATTTCACTTCCTCATGTCTCACACACTAACTAGAAAATGGATTAGGGTCAAACTAGATCTAGGTAACAGCCTTGTGCCTTTCAGTTCTCTTCCACCCTAACTATTGTTCCAGGTTGAGTCATCACTGGTTACCAACACAATGGTTCTTATCATAAGATTGGCAAAGGAAATCCACAATGGCCACAAGTGAGTTAGCTTGACAATATTATATTAACATTAAGAAATTATATGTAAAGACTAAGCAATATTTTCAAGACAATATCGAGCACTGTCTATTATATCCTTTGTATAGGCTTTTTACCCAGTGAAAGATATTATTGAAGTCAAACCTGGAGATGCTTTGGTATGTTTTTAGAATTCCTACTACATTTATTTTTTGTTATACATTCATTATTCTATAATGCTAGGACAAATTTGTACAAATACTCCTTCTTCCCTAGTGCTATTAGAGCATGGAATGGGTTGCCTGAGCTAGCCAGGAAAACCAGTGACTTGGCAGAATTTAAGTCATTGGTTAATATGCATAACTAAATGCATGACGCGTAGGACGTAATCATCTTCTTTTTTGAAGTAACGTCTGTATTATATAAGATAAGATAATGAAATTTTCAGTTAATGTGTTTTTTTTATTTGTTGAAAATTGAATTGTTGGACCTAATCATTTAAGAAATTACATCACATTCATTCTCTAGAAAATTGGTAAAAGTAAGATTGTTTTTTTTTTAAAGAATTTTTATAAGAAAAGTTCACTAAGCAATGTCTAGAACGTACTGATATTTTATGTTAAAAAAAACAAACTATATTGTTATGTTCATATGTTTAACTAGTTGTTTATTTCTTGTATACTAAGTGATTGGTTTTCATGTCTGTTTTAGGCAACCTATTCCATCTCTTTAGAGAGTATACACTTTAAGGCACTGCACATTTTAATGTTTTTTGTTGTTTTTTTTACATTGAATGATCAAATAAAAAAATATGATTGTTATTCCCAAGACATCACATTCTTTCATAGGTAAACAAATGTGTGATATTTATTTGCTAATTTCTTTTTTGTTTTCACTTCCTATGTAGGCTGCTAGATGTACTTATAACTCAAGTTCAATGGATCATACTGTTGGGTGTTGGGTTAGTGTATTGACTTGTATTGTATTTTCACCTCATTTGTATTTATTTTCTAAATATGTGTGCTGATAATAATTTAACCATTAGTTCAATAATTATTTTATTATTCATTCTTTTTAAATGTATTATACTGTGTTTAACAAGTCATGAAAGGATTTTTTCCAGTCATCATCATTAATTTAAGGTTTACAAGTAAAGAGGGGGCAGCAGGGTGGCTGAGTGATAAAGTGCTTGACTTCCGCACCAGGGAATCCCAGGTTTGACTCCTGGTCAAGACTGGAATTTTTAATGTTGTGATCTTTGGGCACCTCTGAGTCCAACCAGCTTTAATGGATACCTGTTGTTAGTTGGGGAAAAATAAAGGCGGTTTTCATTATACTTGCCACATAACACCATCGTTAACCAGAGGCCACAGAAACAGATGACCTTTACAACATCTGCCCTATAGACCACAAGGTCTGAAAGGCACTACATTTTTATGTAGGAAAAACTTTAAAGTATTAGTCCTCAGAAAATATACAACTTAGTAAGGGACTTGACTGTAGCATTTGTATGAATCTAATGATTGACAGTCCATTAAGTTCCTTCACTCATTAAAAAAATGTGCCACATGACCTTAATTTTTTTGATCCTCTTGTAAATTAATAATGTACTATTGAAATTGTAGTTTGTATACCATAATTAGAAGCAAACTAAATAAACCCAACTATTTAAAATTCTTATTGACAATAAATATATCCTTTTGCAGGTCTACAGGAAATGATGAGATGTGCAATTTTTATATTATGTTCTACACGAACAGCTCTGTGGCTAATCCTTCATGGCATTGTGGCACTAATGAACTTCCACAACTGACAGGAGATAACTTTGCCAAAGATGTCAGCGTTCCACTTCCACCAAATCCAGCACTTGAAGAAGCAGCCATAGGATCTCACCACCATTCTGGCATAAATCATCCAGATGAAGCCAATGGTTAGTTTTGTAGCATATAGAAGCAATTCAATTAATTGTTATGCATTGTTAAACCTTAATTTTGTTTTGTTGTAAATAGATTTTTTTCTTGAGCAATTAGAATCATCATTTATTTGTATTACAAGTGATATATTGAATACACTGTCACTTTCCAGAGAACTTGTACCAAGACACATAAACTCAAGACATATTGATGCCTTGTGCTAAGCCTAATACAGTAAGTGTTTATGAAATATAAAGAAAAAAGCTTATCCCACAAGCTGACATTCAAGTTTTAGATGTACTAAGAAAATATTGTGATGGTTGCTGGTATTTTTTAAATTCAGTCCTGTGTTATTTCTAAACAATTCTTTATCCAAAACCAAATTTTTAAAACATGGGCTAACTTTGGAAAACATTTGTTTCTTAATCAAGATATTGAGAGGGATTTATCTGTGAAGAAATTGAGTTAGGCATACTATTGTTGAAATGAGAAGATTACTGAAACTTTACAGATCAGATTATGTCCACCTGCTCTCCATTGAAAGTATTTTAACACAAGTAAGGGCTCAAGGTAGCAAATGTAATTTCCAAGATATAAGCTGCATGATCTGTGATAAAGTTCTGAGTTGTGTTCTTAGGAACACCTGACCAACTTATTGGTAAAACATTGAAAGGAGGTTCATTAACATATATGCAGTGCAGTGAACAAAATAGTTTGGCAGTAATGCATTAAGAACATCTGGGTTAACATTGACAAAAGAAATAGAACACTTCAACAAGATACACTGAGTGTTTCATTGGGAACGTTTAAGAAGAGAGAACTTATTCTGCAATTCTTTCTATTAATAATCCATCATGTTGCTTGTATCACCTTTACAAAAGGTTCCTTTTCACCTATTCCTTACTATTGCTAAAAAAAAAAAATCTAGACTTTAAAGTCAGTAAAAAAGTAATTGAAGATCAGATTTCTCCTGTCTCTACCATTACTTGTCAATACTCACACACACAACATGTAGGAATTAAAATGTTATCAAGAATGTCATGTTCTTTCTTTAAAGGTGTAGGTCTCAGGGTCGGCAGGAAAACATCAATTAAGACTATTGTACTCCAGGTACACTACGCAAAGATTTTTGAAGGTTAGTTTTATTTACTAATATATAAATGTAGATGAACCTATAAAATTGTATTCTATGGAATTATTGACAAAAAATTTAGACAATGTATTAGAATGCATTATGGGGGTGCGGTGGCTGAGTTGTTAAGTGCTTGGCTTCCAAACCTGGCGTCCTGGGTTTGAATTTCAGTGAAGACTGTGATTTTTAATTTCGGGATTTTTAGGGCACCCCTGAGTCCACCCAACTCTAATGGGTATCTGACTTTAGTTGGGGAAAGTCAAGGCAGTTGTGCTGCCCATTAACCATTGGCCAAAGAAACAGATGACCTTTATGTCATCTGCTCTATAGACCACAAGGTCTGAAAGGGAAACTTTTCTTTATTAGAATGCATCATTGAAATGATTTGAAAACTCAAACTTCAGATTTTTTTCCTTATATGAACTTAGTCATAGAAATTGATTAGATGTCATTGTGTCAACTAAATTGTTATTTCTCTTTCTGCTAACATTTTATTTCATTATGTATACCTTAAACAATATTTCATTCAGTGATGTTATTCCATAATGTTTTATGTAACACTTCAATCTATTTTCTTTAGTAACTACCAATATATTTCAGACTTAGAACCTGCAGATAACTCTGGACTTAAACTTTACACAACCCACCAAAAGTTAGTAGTTCATCTTGAAATAATTCTCTTGTATTAGATTATTATTGATATATTTGCCCCTCCTCACCCCCCCCCCTGGAAAAAAAAAACTGCATGTTTTGACACCTTGTATTTGTCATCTTCACTAGGCCTCAGTATGTTGCTGGTATATTTTTATTAGATTCTGGGGACTTCACCATTCTTCTACATACTAATTGTAAGTTTTCATAATTTTTTAAAAATATTACATTGTCTGCTTAACAACTAGTTTACTACTTTGAATTGTATTAGAAGATAGTGTGTGTGTGTGTGTAAATTATGTTAAACCTTTATGTATGATGATGGCCAATAGATTACTATGAACATTGCCAAACTCATTTCTAACCATAACAAAAATAATCTGAAAAAAAAAAAAAAGATTATAATTTTTATTGATTGTTATGTTTTTTTTAAGAATAGATTACTTATATTTATAGATTTTAAGAATCAAAAGTTTCTTTTAATTTTATTCAAATGTGGTTTTAATAAGGAACAGTGTAGTCGTATTTTTGGTTATTATGATTTTTCTCATACAACTTAAGGATCTAATCACAGATGAATTGCATAACTTTCACCTAATTACTTCAGATTACATTGATTTTCATGTGTTTAAAGTTAAATAAAATTGTACAAGAAAACATACAGAATTCAACATGGTCTTCTAATAATATTTTGATGATGGCCTGATTAAAATCTGACTGGTCAATCAAATTTCCTCTCATAAAATCGAAAGAACTTATTTGTCTTTGCCCTTCATAAAATGTAAAGAAGTTATTTTTCTTTGTCCTTCAGTGTATCCAGTAGACATCAGCTGTACATTCATGATGGACAAGAGTATCATCCCCTTTGCTTTTAGAACACATGCACATGGTCTAGGTAGGAGACAAAACACTGTCTTAAAATATCTCTTTGTAATGTCTAAGATTTTATCATATCTCTTCTAATTGTTATTAATTGTAATGTTCTTCAGGTACAGTCATAACTGGTTATCAATACAATGGAACGTATCATGAAATCGGTAAAGGAAATCCACAATGGCCACAAGTAAGTCTTAAAGTGACCATATTTGATATTAAATTATTCTAACATTATATGATCTCATACAAACTTACACTTAAAGTGCCACATGTTTATGATATGAAATGTTCTTTCAATTTATTTTTTTTTAAACAAATCTAAAGGCCTTCTATCCAGTGAAGGAAGTAATTGAAGTCAAACCAGGAGATGCTTTAGTAAGTCTGATATAAATATTTACCAACTGTAATGTCAGCTTTTCTTTTTCTGAATTATTATTAAAGCTCTTATGGTATTTTTTGTCTAAATTTGAAATGTAACTTATGTTCCAGGCTGTTAGATGCACTTATAACTCAAGCTCGATGGATCATCCTGTTGGTGTTGGGTGAGTTTCTTGAAGGTTTAGCTTTTAACTCTAAAATTGAAACAAACTAACTAAAAGTAGTCAAAATTGCTGAAATGTGATTTCTGTTTACAAATTCTGTCATCAGCAACATAATTTTTTTTAAAAATAAAACATTCATCTGTAATATGGACACCTAATAAATAATTGGAGAAAGAAACAAAACTGACTTAAAAAAAAGTAAAGAAAAATATATTTGTTGAAAAACTTCATCTCTAATATTAACTTTAAACATAAGAAAGATTAATATATTTCAATTAAACCAATTTAGAGTTGTTCACTTACTGATGATAGTTTCTGATGCAGGTCAACAGGCAATGATGAGATGTGCAATTATTACATCATGTTCTACACAGACAGTTCTGTGGCTGACCCATCAGGAGAATGTGCTTTCAATGAACTTACACAGCTGACTGGAAAAAACTTTCCCATAGATGTCAGCGTTCCTCTTCCACCCAATCCAGCCCTTGAAGAAGCAGCTATAGGATCTCATCACCATGCTGGCATGAATCATCCAGGTGAAGCCAATGGTAAATTTTTTCTCAAAAGCTTTAAGCACAACATTGCCAATAAGATTGCATAGTCTTGTAATGTTTTCAGTCTATTGTTTGTTGGCTTGTGTTGTGCATGAACAGAGCAAATTTTAAAATATTGTTCAGCATTTCTGATTCTTTTTTATCTGTAGTTGACTTTGAAGACAAATAACAAACCCCCAACCTATAAAAGGCACTGACGACATAATAACAGAAAACCTTAAAAAGGCTGAAACCTTCAATAAATGTTTTGCCAGCATTAACAAGTCAAAGCCAAGAAAACAACAGGGCCAGGCCTTTAGTAATATCTTAAAGAAAGAAGAAAAAGCTCCAACAGTCAACTGTCAGATCTTTGACACTCCCTTCACTCTACACGAGCTCAATACTGCCCTAAAAAGCCTCAAGTCAAGAAAATCCCTTGGTCCCGATAAAATAAGAAATGAAATGATTCGGGGACTAGGACCACAGGCCCAAAACTGTATACTTAACTTTATCAACCATACATGGTAAACTTGAGACATACAACAGGAACGGAGAACCGCAAACATAATACCCATTTTAAAGAAAAATAAACCACCTGGAGACCCAAAAAGTTATAGACTAATATCTCTAACATCCAACATTGGCAAAATGTCTGAAAAAATGATCAATAACCGACTTTATTGGTGGCTAGAAAGCACTTGCTCACTCCACAATGCACAAGCTGGCTTCAGGAAAGCAAGTAGAACAGAAGACCACCTCTTTCGTTTTATCCAGGACACAGTAGAAGGGTTTCATGAAAACAAGCACACTACAGCAGTATTTATAGATTTGCAGCAAGCCTATGATAGAGTGTGGAGAAAAGGTCTATTTTTGAAGATGAAAAAAATGGGCATCCATGGAAAAATGTACAGCTGGATCAGGGCATTCTTAAAAAACAGAACCATCCAAACCCGATTCGAAGGTGCCATCTCTAGTAAAAAAAGTTTGGAAGAAGGACTACCACAAGGTTCAGCCCTTAGCTGCACTCTCTTTCTAATCTTCATGAATGCCCTCCCGGACCTCATTTCGGTCAATAAGGCACTTTATGCAGACGACCTTTTAATTTGGACTACAGAGAAATATCCAGTACTGACTAGATCCAAACTAAATAGAGCCCTCACAACTATCTCCACATATTCAAAATTATGGAAAATGGAATTAAACAAAGAAAGTAAGTTTATTCAATCTTTAGCCACAGCAACAAAACAGCAAAAAGAAACTACATCCTAAAAATAGATTCACAGCCAATAAATAAAGAAGAAAATCCAACATATCTTAGTGTAAAACTAGACCAAAGACTGTCTCTAAAACACTTTATGGCAGATTTGAAAGAAAAGGCATCACAAAGATTAAACATAATAAAACACCTAGCAGGAACATCCTGGGGAGCTGAAAAGAAAACCTTAAGACAGTTATACACTGGATACGTCAGATCTGTAATGGATAACTGTCTCTCCATACAAGTAGCTGCCAACAAAACCTATCAATCATCATTAGATACAATCCAAAACAAAGCCTTGTGGCTAATTAGTGGAGGTATGAGAACTACTCCCACAGCAGCCTGTGAAATAGACTCCAATATTGAACCTCTTAAGTTAAGGCGCAACAGAGCAGCATTAGAAACTATTGAGAGATACAGAAGGTTGGAGGACGATCATCCAAATAAATTACTAACACAGAGAAATAGGAAAAACAATTAAAAAAAAATAAAGGACTCTGATTCAACTTACTGACGAACTAGCCCTAAAACACCACCTACCCAATAACAGAGAAAAAATTACCAGATTTTCAAACATTACACCCGGACTAAGCTACAATTAACCAACCATCAAAACACATTTACTAAATAACACCTTAACAAAAGAATCAAATCCACTGGAGCTTGAAACAATTGAAAGCTATCAAAAAACAGCTATCCATATTTATACAGACGGATCGGCTTTCAAAGCCACCATCAATGCTGGTCTTGGTGCCTTCCTGGTCTTCCCTAAAAATAATCACAAACCGAAATTGAGGCAATTACCATAGCACTACAGACAGTGGAAAACAAATTATATGAAGGAGTGCAACCACCATCAGATATTGTTGTCTTTACAGACTCCCAATCTACTCTGCGAGCACTTAACAGCAGCACCTCAAACAGCCCAAGAGAGTTGACAACACTCATTGTGATAATCCATCAGATGATATCAAAATTAAATATCAATATCACACTACAGTGGATCCCTGGACACATTGGCATCATGGGAAATGAAAAGGCAGATAAGCTATCAAAGGCAGGTTCATCTATGGAACAACCAGATAGACCTGTTAACTACCTCACCCAAAGGTCAATGTTAGTCAACAATCACAAAGAGGAGTGGCTCAACCAATGGGCATCAGGAAACACAGGCAGAGCCATGTAGAAAGAAATGACTACGCCTAACAAACTGGACAGTATTAACTTCCTTCCCCGCAAAGAACAATCTAAAATCTTCCAACTAAGAACAGGACACACACCACTATTAAATTACCACCTGAACAAAATAAACCCCACACAACTCCCCTTTGCAGACACTGCGCCCACCCATTTGAAACCGTAAACCATATCCTCTTTGAATGCCCCTCACTAATCCACCTTAGGCAGACCCTACTTCCACTACAGCCCAACATGACCAACACCCTGTACGGCAGTGCTGAACATCTGAAGAAAACAGCACACTTTTTTTCCTTGGCAAAGTCTGCAAAAGAGCTCACAGCTCAGCAGCAATAAAGCTGGCTAGAAGAAGAAGAAGAAGTAATTGTTCATGGGACATAAGAAGAGAGCGAAGATGCTTACAAGGATTCTATTTTAATAATCAATTTAGTCATATTTCTATAAAGTACTAAGAAATTGAATAAGGAAATCAAAATGTGTAATTTCACAACTGAGTTAGGAGTAGTCAACAAAAGAGAAATAGTTGAATATCTTAACAAATTGAGTTTCTGTTTTCATATTTTTAGTTTCTGCCTTTATAAATAAACAAATATTTCTACAAAATCTTTATTGTGTTTAAACATTTTCAGACGGATTCTTATTTATTCACAGCTTACCCTGCACAGGATTTGGAATCATATATTTGTGAGTGTATAATCCACATTTTTTTAATGATAAACATAGCCTCTTTCTATTCTTTAGAAGATTTCACTAATTTAATATAATACAGTATAGGCTAAATTGTATGTTGAGCAATACAGCAAACAAGTGACTGAAAGGTTATTAAGTACAGAAAATGTTATTTAAAAAAAAATCATGATGAAAGCAATTGACTTTTATTGATGAAGGCATAAAGTCTGATTTGTTGTTGAAATAGAGTTCAAAGTACATGTTTCTTTTTTCCTTGTTTTGCATTAACTTTTGGGTGCCTAAGTTTTTATCTTTGCTCTGAAGCCAGCCTTCTCCCCATCATTCCCATTTCTTCAACAAGAATATAAAACTTCTCTTACAAACATTTATTGGTATTCTGTATAGTAAAGAGCTTAAATCATAGCTTGCCCTGAAGTTGCTGTTTGTCCAGACAAACCTACTGCTGGCTTATTTTTTTAAGTATAATGGAAACATCTTTCTTAGCGAAAATTGAAACAAGTATATACTTAATATAGGATCTTATGTACATTATGTCATAGGCCTTTTTTTTGCTGATACCTCAAGTTAGTTTTGAAGACCTATTTTAACTCTGGGAACTCTGTAGTTACTGTTATGAGTTTGGTGCTTTTTATTTCAGATAAGTTTGAAGCTGTAGCTGACGCCAACAGAGCTCATCACATGCTGTTGTATGGATGTGAAGGTGAAGCCTATTCTCAGTAGCCAGTTTGGTAAATATTTTCATTTGTGCATGATAGGTAATGCAAGGATAGTCATTGTAGTGTATTGGTGTAGTGGTGTATTGGTTGTGATACGGTGGTGAAATGGTGTTCTGTTATATCTGTTCATTATTCATTAAGATTTTTTAAATGTTTCTTTTAGGAACTGTCCTGCAATGTGCAAGAATAGTCATCCTGTGATTTTATTTGCTCGGGCTAAAAATGCTCCTCCAACTATCTTGCCTAAAGGTACATTAATAAACTCATTGTTATTTTAATTATTAGTTATTGGTATTGAGAGAAATACATTCAATTGAAACTTTTTTTGGTTACTTAATGTTCTTTGTATTATCTTAGATGTTGGTTTGAGATTTGGCAACAGAACATTCATTAAAAACATTACTAAACATTAGTACTGCAAGTTCACTATGCTAGGATATTTACTGGTGAGGAAAGAGAATGTAACCATATACTTCACTATAGAAAACTTTGTAACATGTATTGTCTATACTTTTTATTTTGTATAGTTATACTGTTTTGTTTGGTGTAAAGAGATTTTATCAACTCTCTGTTTCTTAGTTAAATAACTGAAAACAAAAACCAAAATGTCTTTCTTATTAATTGAACAGATGCTGAAGATAAAGACCACTCAGGTTTGAAGATTTATGTCACACACAAAAAGTAAGTCAATCTGATAAAAATAATTAATTATAGGCTGTTGTAATTAGAACTTTTTTTTAGAGCTAACTTGGCTGTAAACTTCATTTTGTGTTTTCACAGGCAGCCATATGTTGCAGGAGTTTTTTTCTTGGCATCTGCATCGTTTACGATACCTCAAGGACATTCCTGTAAGTACAAGCCTAGTTTGTTGTGTCTCTATCAATATATCTCGCTAGTGGCATGGTTTTATCTGGTCACTTTAAACTTCTCCCATAATATAGAATATCAGCATTAAACAAGACTCAGAAATGTACTTCATCATTGTTTTATGCCATTTTTTAGGCTAATCAGCCTCTGTAAGAAATGTAAATCCTCCCTCCCCCCCCCCGGCTGAAAAATAAAAGTGAAGGATCACTGTTTTATACCATTTCTTGGGCTCTGTTAGTCATTTTTGACATTTCTACAAGGCTATCCACATGGTTGAAGTTCAAACAACCTTGACCCAACAATTACTTTACTCAGTCAATTACAATTACCCACAGTTCTCCACAGTAAATGACAAGAGACCTACAGTTAACATTTAACCTTCAGAGACCTGCAGTTAACTTTTATTCTTTTTTTTTAAATATTTAATATTTAATAATAATTTAATAATATTTAAGATTTTGTATAGAAAAAAAGGCTGTAACATTTGTATTCAATTTATTAACAGCCTTCCCTGTGGATGTCTGCTGTAGATTTTCAAAAGAAAAAAGTATTTTTCCATTTGCCTACAAGCCACATGCCCATGGTTTAGGTGAGAATATCTTTGTTTTTTTAGTCTAATATAAATAGTTTAGGCAAAAATATAGTTATGATTTTAGTGTAAAATATGTGCCCATGGTTTTAGAGGAGAATATCTTGGTTTTTAGTGTACAATACATTCCCATGGTTTAGGTTTTCAGTGTGTACTAATGACACAATGGTGTTAAGTTTTTAGCCATGGATTTAAAACTTTTAAGCTGGTTTCTTGAACTACCCACCTTGATGTTATCAAAATCACTGTATCCTGCAATGAGAAACAAGCGACACAATACATGCACCCAGTCGCTTTGTAGGCAATTTTGGCTTGCTGCTTTGTCAGTCTCTCTATCATGTGTGTGTTTTGAATTTGTTAACCTTTTGCCCATTATTATGACTCCCAAGGTTACAGCCAACTCTTCTGATGTCTGTGCCCTCTACTTTAGCTACCTCTCCAGATTCACCTGCCCCAGTATCTTCAGCTACTTCCGCAGCTTCCCCCTCCCAATAAGTCTGTCCTTTCTTTTTTTTTTTTTATTGCTGTTTCATTTCATTACTAAACGTATATATTTTCTTAATGTGTTTTTTGATAATTATGTGGGATACTCTGTTAGGATTGGTTTTAGGATAGGATAAGTTCTTATTGTATTTACATACAGTGGGTATGTATTTTCCAACTTTACACCGAAAATTGTTTTACAACACAATGGATCAATGTCGAAACTCTAGAACCCCTTGTATATTGCTAAAAGACAACTACTTTCTTTTTCTATTTCTCCTTTTTAAGGAAAATTGTTTTTTTCAAAGTTAAAACTAATTGAAAAAAGGAATTACAATTGAATAGTAACAATGACGCATGTTCAGGAATATTATGATGAATATGCTGCCAATGATATGAGAGAGAAAGGAATGTATGGAACTGCCACCTCTAGCGAGGAAGGACTCAGTCAGAACAGGAACAAGGGGTTTGAAGCCATCAGTCAACAGCTAGAGCATTTCCCTCGCAAGAATCAATCCCAGCGTTTGGATCAGAATCAAGGGAAACAGCCTCTGTCAGAGAACACAAATCATGCCTCAATCAACAGACAAAACAGTGAGCCCAGAAAACACCCTAACTCAGTTGTAGCTATAGAAGTTGGTCAGTCAGAAGCAGTCCATAAACCACATAGTTGTGAGTGATTTAGAAGTTGTGTTCACCTCAACATTATCTTGTACCTTTTTTTGTTATTGTGGCCTGCACTCTGTATGTTGTAATCGTGTGTTGACTATGTTCCCACAGCTGTAAATGGCATGAGTAAGCAGCTGTAGTGTGCTCACACATTTATGTTTGCTGTATGTATTATGTAACTTGCACAATATGTGTTGTTGCTTTATTCTAAGCTTTATATGAGTGTAGCTCACCAATAGATCTAGTTTTTGCATCAATTTTTTAGTAAATGCATGGCAATAATAGCCACACTGCAAAGTGAATATTGTGGTTAAAAATTAAACTGGAAATATTTGTCTTTTTAACTTGTATAATAATGAGAATATGTAGTGATATGTTGACCCTTAAGAATGCTAATAACATATCTGAAAATAAAAGATTGCCCTTTGTTAGTCTACATTCAGAGGACATACATGTGTATAGTTATAAGCTGCAACATAAATTCACTGAGTTATTTTTCTTCAAATAATTATTTCAATTAAAGTATAAATTCAGTTATTCGTTATAGTTTATATCATCTACATTTTTTTTTAGATTCATACATGCAGAGCACATTTCTAACACTGTTAATTTGTTATGTAGTAAATCTTTTCAAACCTTTAGCAGCTTGTATGATTTAGTTCTTGGACTCCATCTGTAAACAAATGTGCATTAAGCTTTTTGAAGATAATCGAAAGCTAAAGATTTGCTGTTTACCATCCACACATATCTCAAGGCATCTTTCTGCTATTCTAGCATACACTGATAGTGAACTTTATAGACATTCTGTATTAGCTAGTTCTTGTAAAACATTGGTGAAAGAAAAAATAACATGCAAGATTTCATTTACCTTGTATAAAACAGAAACAATTTTTTCAAATGTGAAATATAGATTAAATAATGTTTGAACACATTACAATATTAAATTAGCTAACTCATTGTGATATACTTTGATTCAATACATATATAATATAAATGATTGGATCAATCATTTGTGAACTGAAACCCTAATATTAATTTGTTGCCATTTGCAATTGCTGCATAGAAGGAAAATAAGTACTGACATGCATTTGAATAGTTTAATTTTGTTTTCCTTAGTGTCCTGCTTCAAAATGTGTTTGGAATAATATGTAGATTGGTGTGGTATTAGTTATATTCATAATTATCATTAGCTGGTAACTTGATGATAGACTAAGGCAGATAGTTTGTACACACTTTTCCTATAAATTTAAGTCCAACTTTAAGACCCTGTGATTCACTTCCATTAGATATGTTACATGTACCTTAGTCAGTGTTATTAGCTTATGACTCTGGTGTCTCTCTCTCTCTCTTATTATAGAAATATTAAAAACTCACATGAGTTCTCCTTTATCTTTTGCTTTTGTAGTGTGATACATTTGTTTACTTTCTACATTTATTTTGTTTGGAGAGTGGATGTTTAACTTAATCCTTAGTCATTCAATCTTGTAAACAAAAAATATTTAGCACATGTTGTATGTAGAAGCTGCATAGTTGTGATCCTGTTGTGTAGATTTGTTAATTGCACAAGCAATAGAACTTTTGGAATGATATTTGTTTACTGTTTTCTTTTTTGTGATTTCCTTATATCATACCTTAACATAGAATTTAAAAAAAAAAAAGAAAATTAAGTAAATCAAATTAGGATGCAATAAATGTTTAAAGTTACAAAACTTCATCAGATAATGGTAATAAGACAAAATATCATTTAAAATATAGTAAAGTAAAAAGTTGAGTTCCCCTTTCAGACCTTTGATCTATAGGGCAGATGGTGTTAAGGTCATTTAATATAAAAATGGAATAAAAAAAAAACACTTGCACTTTTGGTAGATAATAGATATAATGGATTATATTAGCTATTTAACTCGTTTCTTTTTAACTCATTCTGTTCTTCAGATGTTCATTTGGAGAAACCTATATTCAATTCATCATGGCCAGAAGAGTCTATTACATTTGGTCAGGTGTGGCTATTGACACAAGTGGCTCAAAAAAATGGACTGCACAGTAAGTGTTGGAACCTGATCGTCTTTTCTTCCTGTCACAGATCTATAATGATCACATCAAGAGCTAAATTAAAGATTTCTTTATTTTAATGGGAGTCCTCTATTCTTTAAAATAAAAAAATTAAAAAAAAGAGAGTAATGCAAAACTGGTTTGTAGGCTTAACCTCTAAATCAAAGTTATACAGAGAAAAAGGGGGGAAATAATTAATTTGACTGAGTTATTTGTTAAGGATTAACTCTTTCTCTCCGTAATTATTTACCACATTCTGGTGGAATCAGCGCTGGTATCGTCAGTTAGAAGAGAAAGAGTTTAGGAGTACAGGTGCAAGGTTTCTTTTAAATAATTTTTTATAGGAATGGAATATATCATCCCATTTTTCTCAACTGAGGACAAGTCTCTTTAGAACTAGATCTAGATTATATCTAGGTAGTATTTAATGATCCAAATTGAACTAAAAGTATTTTAATGATAGTTATTCATATTTTCACAAAACTTAATATCTAACACTTAAAATAAATAAAACATTTAAATTAATTGTCTTGAGGTCACTATCCAAAATAATCACCCTATGAAAAATTAATATAGAAAAAAAAAATTTTTTTTTTGTTTACTCTTTAAAAACCTTTTTTTTTTTGGTAAATGCATGTTGAAAATGAAATGAATCTATATTTTTTCCTAAAGGAAACTTTTAAAGTGGGAAGCTTGGTCGAGAGGTTAAGGGCTCTTGAACTTGGCTTGGCTTGGCTACCAATCAAGGAGGCTCGAGGTTCGACATCCGACTTAGGCAGAGTTGTGTTTATTGAGCGCCTAAAGGCAGCACAGAAAAACATTCTCCTAGATACCCCCTCCTCCCCCACAACTGAGATTGGACCAAAGCGCTCAGAGCATGCTATAAGCATGAATCTCTCTGTTTCATTGTATCATAATTTATTTATAATGTTATGAATGAAAAAAATTGTATTTTTTGTAAATTTAGTTACAGTTATTTTGAATAGAATTATTTATGTTAGCAACTTTTGAATGCATCACATAATTTTAAATTGACACAGAAACTGAAAATCATTTCAATTAAAGATGAAACATTGTCTCTTGTTGGTGGGGTATGCAAGACATTGGTTCTATGCTGTTGGTAAAAATTTCTCATCCTTCATTGACTTCCATTGTACTCCACCTTGCACTTTCAAAATAGTGATGTCATTTGTTTCTCAAATGCTAGTAGCATAGAAAACATGGACTGTGTGGTCTATTTATCTTAATGTGTGTTTCATGTATTGTAAGTGATCATATGTAACAGTTATGGGTATAGAGAATAAAATACAAAATATTAAACTCATTATGTTGTTTCATTTTTCTTAAATAGATGACCAGACTTGAATAAATCCACCATTATGAAACTGCCAATCATACCTGCTTAAACACAATTTAAGTTCCCTCAGACTGACTTTATTAAAGCTAATCTTGAGATAAAAAAAAACAAACTTGATCATTTAGCTTTAAAAAAAATAATATCATGCTTCTCTTGAGGTTAAGAAATTAATATCTGGTTAATAGTTAATGAATGTGAGGGTAGGTTATGTTGACAGTGCAGTGTGTATAATCAAGATCAAATAGCTCTTAGACCTGAGTGGACTTATGTTTTGAAATTTCATACCTACATCATAATGAGAAAGTAATGTTCTCATTTCACCTATTAAATATTTGAACCACAAAGCAAGGAATCTTTAAATGCAGACAAATATCAAGTAATTTTTTAGATTTATTTTACAAAAAGGAATGATAAATCTTCATTTTCATTTCTTAGTTGTAAAACATGTAAAGAGATTTAAGTCAATTTGAAACATGAGAGTTTTGATACCTGCTGCTGAAAAACCTCTTTACCTATCCCTTAGTCTGTTGGACCATTGGGGCACCATGCAAGATTTGTTCACCATCTTTCTCCATTCCACTAGTCTTTTACCTTAGTTAGAACCTCTTTCAATGGCAGGGCCATCCATTCTTTTATGTACTTTATCTTTCCATCGCTTTCTGTCTGCCTCTTCTTTTTCCTGGTACTGTTCCCTGAAGGAAGGTCTTAGCGAGCCTCGAAGACTTTGTAATATGGCCATAGATTTTTAGCTCAAGTTTTTTTATGATAGTAGGTCATCATGGGGTCTAATCGCTGCAGTAGCCCTGCTTCTAATATCTTTGTGATGTGGTTTAAAATGTGATACCTAGGATCCTTCTGTAGCAGCTCAATTCCATTGCTAGGATCCTCCTCTCTAGCTCTGCAGTCAGTATCCAAGACTCACAAGCATATAAACAATGAAAAGTAGGCATGCTGATGCCTTGGTAGTAAGGGCACCTAAATTCCCTAAGTAATGATGCCTATAATATAGCTTTAAAAAGAAAAGGACAATGGGCATTGCTGAAATCGAAATTTTCAAAACAGGATCCTTACTTTACATTCAGCACTAATTTTGTAAGCAGCTCAAAGGCAGATCCAAAACATTTTTTATGGGCCGAAAGTCGAGAGGCACTGAAGGGAGCACAAAGAAATTGTCGTCCAAAGCAAAGCTGGCTGCACAAGGAAAAAAGGCCACTCTTTGGACATCCTGCTAATAATAATAAGGCTAGTGTTCGAGTCCGAAGATCAGTGAGGAATGCAGTATTTCACGTGGCTGCGCAGTCCCAGCTGTGACCTACATATTTTGCCACATCCAGGGCAAGCATAACCATTGTCCGCAGGTGGTCGATTTAGATTTTCTTTTCGCCGTTTGTTCTCGACAGCAGATTTTCTTTTGGTTTTAAAATATGTATCCCGCGGCCTTCGTAAGTGACCTCCAGCTGTCTCGTTCTGAGGCCGCATGCAACCAGGTGCTCTCATCTGTCAGCCAAGGAAAGTTGACGCCTAAGCTGGTCTTTGAAGCGTTTCCGCGGGGAAAAAAATGGGGGTGGGGAGGATTTAGATCTAGTTGCGCCATAAATCTAGAATCTAGACTATATGTAAGAAGAATAGAACTACAGAAAACTGAAAAATATCCTTGGTAACTGATAATTTAGTTTATTTGATTTCGTGGCTTTTCAAAAAAAACTTTTTTAAGCTTACGTACAGTCAACTCATTTGTTTTGAAATCACGGAAATGGCAACACTCAATGTTTGTCGTAGAAATTGAGGGAAAATTGATAGATTTCAAATTCCCATCTCTAGATCTAGATGATTCTGTTGATTCTCTTGCAATTGAAATTAGTAAACAGATTCTAACTGACGATTTCGGTAACCTAAAATTTTTATAAATAGTTAAAAATACTTTAAATGAATCTGGTAGATTGGTAGATCTATCATCTTCTATAAGTTCTAGACATCTCTCTAGTCTCTACTACTCTGACTCTAGATCTAGTAGTATTCTTTATTTCTTAGTTCTAGACTAACTCTTGAGCTAGGCCTAGTACTACTACTAGTACTCCGAGTAGTACTCAGTGTGTAGTAGTACTATTAGTAGCACTCTTAGACTCTAGTAGTAGTAACTAGATTCTAGATCTGATCTAGATCTACAGTAACTTACGTTTATCGAACAAGTTAGCTCATTCGCCGACATTTTTTATGTTTGAATTTGTGTATCTCCGTAAAAATTAGACCTAGAAAAAAACTGATTATATCTATGAACTCCTCATCCATTTTTCTTAAAAAGTAGATATGTTTTATTCTATTACTACTCAAAGTTAAACTTATATTTGATGTTAAAGTGAGTCAGGTTGATGATTTCAAAAGCTTAAATTATCGAACACTTTTTTTACCTTTATCTTATCTTATCGAACATTAAGAACTTATCGAACACATGAGAAGTATGGTGTTTAAAAGTGTTATAATCTTAAAATTTTGTGAAAAGTATGGTGTTTCAAAAGTGTTATAATCTTTTTTTTTTTTTTTTTTATATCATTTTCTTTTTACGCCATGTCAAGACAGACAGATTTTAGTCATTTCCACATGGTCCACATCGAAGGAATCTATAATCTATCACTGATCAGCTCTGCTTAGAAACTGACGGTGCTAAGCCCAGTAACGCATTATCGTAGTACTTATTTAGGTCTAAGCTATTTTGAGTCATAAGGTCATTAATAAATTAAATCCAGATATTATCTATTTGAGGGAGAGCCTAATAAAAGCTGAAAAGCTATGGTAGCTTGCGAGCTGTGTTACCTATAGATGTAGATAGATCCGCAATCCCTAAACCACCTGGTTGACCAAAAAAAAAAACGTATTTTAGAGCACGCTTAGTATTTGTCACACACACACACAAACAACATATCTATATATCTATCACGCCTAGTGTTTGTGACCTAATTAGCGGCTTGACCTTAGGTATTTGTATGCATAGGTTACCACACTCTCTATATACATGAAATTTTAAAAATAAATCATCAACCTATTCCTTTAAAAAAAAAGGGTCATCACCAAAGAATAATTTTAATGGAAAATATCTTTTTTTTTTTTTCAGGAGTGCAATGCCCAGAAAGAGACTGGTACCATCATTTAGACAAATTCTCATGCACATTGAGATTGCCTCTGCTGAATTACTTCGGTTCAGTCTGGAGGACTTTTCTGAATCTCAAGTAAGTCCTTTACTGATTGACACTATGGGTTCTGTCATTATCAACAAGAAACTCTTAAGAAATTATCTGAGGTGTTCTCATTTTCCCAATTAAAATATACAGATGAAAAACCTGCCTTTGTGCATTATGCATATATATATACATTATTATTTGAGTAAAGAGCAGATGGCCTCCTGACTTGTCATATTCTGCTAGAAAATTTGTCTTTTTATGGCATTTAACGTTTAACAGTACACATGCTTTCTTCATGCAGCTGATGTATCCAAAGGAGTGGCAATTGCTGATACAGTTTGGTATCAGTGGTGTTGCAGGCTCTGCAAATTGTCTAAGGGTTGCGGTCTCCTGATTTTTTTCTCAGGGTCAACTCTCAAAACCTTTCCCATGATTCGGTATAGCTGCAAGGCAGCAGAGCTTTTAATTCAGAAGTTTCCTTCTCCTAGGTGGGTACAAAGAATTGATATTACTCTAGTATCAGCATCTTGGTTTGTCATCAGAAGTTGGCTTCGTACTTAATGTAGCTGTGTGATAGCAGTGCTAGAGCCAGAAGTGAACTTGTGCTTTGAATGATTAAAAAAAACTTTTTTTCAACCAATGCAAAGCTTCTAAGCTTTCTTCATACAAAAAAAAGAGACAGCCTCTTATTTTCTAGCCTTCTTTTACACTCTGAGAGAGAAAAGCTTTTACACTGCAAGTATCCCTGCTGCTATAAGGTAGTAATGGTGACCATCTTTCAGACTCTATTCAAACTTCTTATTCTGACCAAGAATGACGTTGAAATAATTTGACCTGATGCAGAAATAAAGCAAATTTAACTCCTTTCTGTTCCAGCTCTGGCTTATCTTCTAATGTCATTAGTTCTTAAAGTGAACCAATTCCTATCTAAATATTTTTTCATGATACATTTTTTTTTCTACTATATATATTTAAAAATGTTAAGAAAATATTTAAACCTTTTTTTTGCTTAGGAAATTTGGAGGAAAGAGATTCGTGAAAATTTCCAAAAAATGAAAGCTGAAGGTTCCAACTTACTCCAGCTGGAAGAAGAGCTTATAAAAAGAAGAAAAGAAGAATTAAGGTATTTTGTATGGAGAAGATTTGGTTTTTTTTTCTTTCTCATGAAATTAAGATCATTTATTTATGCAACTGAATTTTTTTTTTCATTTGACTTTTAAGTACTTTGTTTTATTTTTAAGTAAGACATAATAGACTTGACAATTATATTTTTAATTATCTCATGTCCTGACTTGTATCTATATAGACTTTGACTAAACATATAGTAAATTTGGATATTTCCATTATTTGTTGCTATGAAGTGTTAACTGTTATGTTTCAATATGTTAATTATTTTGTTTAGATATGCACAGGATGTCAGAGAGCATTATGAAAGCAAGTTGAACAATTTGTATATAGAATTAACAGCTTGTATGCTGCAACTGGAAAAGAGGGAACGGGAGCTCATCAAGTAAGGACATGTTCTTTGGTGTTAATGTTAGTCATGCTTTACAATGTTTTAGGGGTGCTTTTCTCACCCTGTGGGCCATATCACAAAAGGACCCGCTGACAAGGACTTGACTTATTCCTGTGCATTCCCAGGGGAGCATAGGGCCACAATCACACCTCTCCACCAAACTCGGTTCTGAGCAGCTTTCTTCACTTGTCATTCAAGTACCCTCAGCTTCACGGATGACTGACCTCTTCCAGGTTTGCGTGGGTCTGCCCACTTTCCTCTTTCCTTGCAGATTCCAATCAAGTGAGTACCTTACAACATCGGTAGCTGGTTTTCGCAGGGTGTGTCCTATCCAGCTCCACTTTGGCTTTGTGATGTCTTGGGCTATGGGCTTTAGTCTAATTCTCTCCCACAAATTGCTGACAAGGAGCAGTCACATATCTGGTCCCTTTTTTTAAAAAAAAACTTTCTTATGGCAGTATTAATAAAATTACTTTATATTGTACAATTAAATTTTACTAAGATTATATATCAGTTATTTTTATTTATATTATATTTATGTTAATTTTTGTTGTAAATGTTCTTTTTCAACGGATACACATTTAGATACAAGTAAAGTAACTTTAATGTTGCGTATACTACCACTTTGGAAAGCCTTACTATTTTACTATTGATATAGATGTTTTGTATGAACCACAGCATAAGCACAGTATATTCTATTATAGATGTATCTAAATAAGTGTTTCCCAAATATTGGAATATAAATATTGCACATTGGAAAAAAAATTTAGCTGAATATTTATCTTATTTTTAAGGTAGAATATTCCTTACATTTAAAATATATAATTTGTAAAACACTTTCTGTTTTGTATTAGAATTTATGCTAAGATAAACTGTTATTATAATTAACCCATTAGCTCCTTCTGCAATCTGAAACATTTTCTCCTGTCATTGTTGTCGTAAACTGTTGTAGAACGTTTCTAAAATCCCCTTTTTCAATATAGGCCTACTTGCTTTAAACTTTTTTAAATAGAAGATTTCTCCTAGTCTTGTTGCAAGCATGACTATAAATCATTGTGAAGATTATCGATTCTATTTTTAGTAAAATCTGGAAGATTTTTATTGTTTAAATAATTTTTCAAATGAAATGGCCCATAAACCCCAGTGTATAAGCCCCCACCTGAGAAAATGAGTTCTTCTTCATCGTTCTCATTGTTATGTTGTAGTGTTCATATGACTAGAGATGAACTGCGCAGTGGTTTCCATATAATTTTCTTTCTATTGGGGTGATTTGGGGTCAATATCTTATACTGGCCTCTTGGTAGAGAGAGCAGTTTTGGAGGACATGGTCGGCATTTTGTGGGAAGCGTGGTCGAGGGGCTAAGTGCGCTTGAACTTGGCTACCTAGAAGGGGGCTCGAGGTTCAACACCCGACTCGGGCAGAGTTGCGTTTACTGAGCGCCTAAAGGCAGCACGGAAAACCAACTCCTAGATACCCCCTCCCCCCCACCGGTCCACAAATGAGATTGGACCAGAGCGCTCTGAGCATGCTATAAGCATGAAAGTAGCGCTGTATAAAAGCTATAATAATAATTTTCTGGTGATACTCCACATGGGCAGATTTCACTGGTTCCAATTTTGAGCTTCCGGTACATTTGTTGTTGTATTCTGTTGAGTCCGGTCCTGAGTCGAAAGATTAGACATTGGTCTTGTCGGGATAGCTTGTAGTAAGCGTCATCTTTCTTGTGATTTGGATGGGAGCTCGTCCATTTCTCATTTATTTTATCTACAATTAATTTCTTCATTTCTTCTGGATAGAGTGCAGAGTTTACTTGTGAGTTTGTTCTCCCACTCTTGGCGAGTGTGTCAGCCTTCTCATTTCCTGCTAGTTGTATGTGAGCTGGTATCCATTGAATAACAGTTTTTTTTTTGCTGTTGTTGTTGAGCTTTGTAAGTGCTGTTCTGAGGTTTTTAATATAAGGGGAATCAGAGTTTTGCAAGCTTTGGAGGGTTGTTTTCGCGTCTGTTAGAAAGACAATCTGACTGTGAGGAGAACTTGGATGATTTGCTAGCATGGTAGCAGCTAGTGCTAGTGCTTCCCTTTCTGCTCTGTGACTGTCAGAGAGCTTTCCAGTTGCAATGGATTTTTCTAGTTTTCCTCCATCTGGCCATTCGATAAGTATTCCAGCTCCTCCATTTGTGGTGGCTTTATGGGATGAGCCATCCGTGTAAACTCTGATCCATTGTTTGCTAGGGTAATTGGTATGTAGAAAACAGTTCACTATTTCCTTGAGCTCTGTTGGTCTGTAATCAGATTTTCTTTTTATGTTTTCAATATGGTCCCTTATAGTAGGAAGAGGGCCTTCGTCCCAGGGTGGAGATTCATTATAGTGTATTGAGGATTCCAGAGTAATTTTTTCAAGTTGGTGTTTCTTTTTTAGGCTTAGAGATTCCTGTATGAAATTGGTTCTTTTGAGACGGTTTTTTGTGCCAGTTTTGTGGATTTTTGTTCTGAGTGGGTGCTTTTTCAAGGTTTCCAATTTAGTGAATTGGGAAAGGATTTTTATTTCTCTTCTTTCATTTAGAGAGATCAGGGCAGCGGTTTCCTCCATAGCTCTTATGGGTGTTGTTTTGATTGCTCCTGTCATTATCCTTTGACCAATATTTTGAACCTTGTCTATTTTTCTTAGGTTGGTTTGGGCTGCTGAGCCCCATGCTGTGGCACCATATTCTAGTACAGGTCTTACATAACTGGTATAGGTCTTTTTCAAGATGTTGTGATTAGCTCCCCAATCTGTGCCAGCTAATTTTTTCAAGAGGGATAGTCTCTGGATGCCTTTACTCTGTGTTTTATCTATTTGGTTTTTCCAGGTTAGTCTTGGATCATAGGTGACTCCAAGATAAGTAGGGCTGTCATTTTTTTCTAAAGCTTCCTTATCTAATGTTAATTTTATTGTTTTGTTGACAGTGAGAATATGGTATATGTGGTCTTTTTTGTGTTGATGGACATGCCCCAGTCTTTGGACCAATTATTGAGTTTATCAAGAGCATCTTGTAATCGAAATTTCGATGCTCCTACATATTCTTCTGTGCTAATTATGGCAAGGTCTTCTGCATACATGCTGCTTTTAACTTTTCTTGGTTGGTTTTGATTTAGATCGTTTATGAATACTAGGAAAAGTGTTGGGGATAGGACTCCTCCTTGGGGGACGCCATTTTTTATACCCACTGTGTGGCTTCTTTGTCCTTGCATGCAAACTAAGGCTTTTCTATTATTTAGATATTCCTTTATCCAGTTGTACATTCTGTGGGATATGTGATGCTGGATTAGCTTGAGCAAGAGACCTTGTTCTCAGACTTTGTCAAATGCTTTTTCTAAGTCAACCCACACAATTGTTGGTTTCTTTTCTTGAAAGCCGTCTTCTATTTCTTGTGTGATGAAGGCAATTTGATCTTCTGTTGATCTGCCTTTTCTAAAGCCAGCCTGGGCTTCAGTGAGTAGATTATTTGACTCAAGGATCCATGTCAGCCTTCTATTTATCACTCTTTCCATCAGTTTGCAAGTACAGCTATCCAGTTTATTTCTTGGTTTGCTTTGCTTTAGTATAGGGATCATAATGGCTTTTTTCAGATGTTTGGAATTCTGCCAGATTTCCAGCTAGCATTGAATATTTGTAGCAGTTTTCTTTTGGCTTGAGGACCCAAGTGAAGAAGCATGTCATTTGATATTTTGTCCGAGCCCGGGGCTTGTTTTGGTTTGAGGACTTTTAGGGATTCATCTAGTTCCTTCATTTTAAGATTAGTGGTCATTCCCAAGGAGTAAGCTGGATTGTTTTCTTTAATTTTATCTGGGATTTCTGAGTTTACATCTTTATTTCTACTTTCATTAATTTGTATTTGTCCTACGCTTTGGAAAAACTTAATGAATTCATTTGCTGCTTCTTGGCCTTTCAGGGGTTTGTTGTCCTTTTCTATTACTATAGGAGTTGTTCTGCTTTCTTCCTGGTTGAGACATTTGGCTATACGCCAGAGTTTGTGACCATCTCTATATACGTTTAGTTGTTCTCTTTTTTCATGCCAACTTTTCCTCAAGGCAGAAAGGTAATTTTTCCTGAAAACTGTGTTAGCTGCTTTTAGATTTATGTTATTTTCTATACAAGGGTTATTTTCTACTTTTTCTGGCTTCAATAGTGTCATTGTGGAGTTGTTGAAGGTGATCAGACCAGTTGGGGATATAATCTTTTCTTGCTCCTCTAGGAATTGATTCCTTAGCTGCTAGGAGGATTGCTTTGGAGAAAGCTGAGAATGACTTATTAACCTGATTTGATTTGCAGTTTATTGAAGTTGTGTATAGGTCTGTGAGCTTTGAGAATAGGTGCCAGTTGGCTTTTTTATAGTTGCATCTGGGGATGGTGGAGTTTTCTGATATTTTGAAGGAGGTATCGATACTGATCAATATGGGTCTGTGGTCACTGGTGGCTAGCTGGTCTGCAACTTCTCTGCTGCACTTTTTGGATAAGTTGTCAGTTGCAAAGGCTAGATCTGGAGTGGTTGATGTTAGCCAAGCTCTTGAGAAAAAGGTTGGTTTATCCTCAGGTTTATTAAGCAATATACGTCTGTTCTCTGCTTGCCATTCTTCAATTTCTTCTCCCCTGGCATTTAGGTCTGGGTATCCCAAGCTCTGAGAGTGACTATTCATATCTCCTAAGATTAGACAGTCTTCTTGGTCAGGTATTTGTATGTGGTCAATCTCGATTTCCTTGTCTGGTGGGAAGTAGCAGTTAAATAGATAAATATTTCCATCTGGGAGAATTAGCTTAGTTCCCATTATTTCTGATTCTGAGGAGTTGGGCATAGTTATGTCTGTGGTAGGAATATCATTTTTAATGAGGGTGGGGATTCCTCCTTTGGGTCTGATTTCTCTATCTTGTCTGATGCGAGCTTCTTTTTTCTTGGAGTGTTGGCCAGTAGTATTTACTTTCTTGTCCCTGCTCCTGGCTCCACAGGCAGAGATAGAAGAACCACCAGCTCGCTTGTGTGGGCTCCTTCGAGGGGGAGAGCCCGGCCCCCTACCTGCGCGGCAGGACGCCACATCTATTACAATCGTTACTGAACTCCAACATAGATGAAGTTGCTTGTCAATGTGTTATGCGCCAGGAGGCCCATTGACTCCGACTTCAGCCTGCTTTTCTTTCTGAGTGTGCTCCCATAGCCTTTGATCATCCAAGATCATCTGCAAGGTAGCAGGTGTTTATTTTCTGAGTTTTCTCTCCTAAATGAACTACTATCCCTAGCTAACGGGTTTCATCTACCCGGGTTTAGAGTTAGAGCGCCCTATACTTGCTTTTTGCAATCATTTCCCTGGATTTCTCAGATGTTTTTAGTAAATATTCTAACCACTGGAATACTTCACCTCATCCTCCATGACTGCAAACCAGTTGGTCCTCAGCTGTTTATTTGCTATTCACAGCTAACCCTTATATCTAAGGGTCTTTCCCCTATCCGCCACCTGGGGACGCGCTTGGTAGAAGGTGGTAGCTCCCCCAAGAGAAAATTAGTATTTTTGAAGCTTTTTTTATATTCTAAAGGTATTAAAAGTATATATTTTTTTAAACTAGACATATTGTTCTATTTTTTAAAGTTGTTTGTTTATTTAGTATTAGATCTTAAGTTTGATTACTTTTTCAAAATATTTATTTTTTAGGATTCAAGGTTATCCCTCTTTGATTAGGGCCTTGAAAGGTTTTTTTTCTAACTGGAAATAGAAGCTATTGGGTTAAAATATGAAAAAAAAAAAATGACTACATGATTTTGGGTTCTTGAAGTGCATATCTTATTTAAATCAGGCCCAGTATTGGTAAGTTCAATACTAAAAATGAATTTTGAACCCAAGATTGATTTCAAGTTATATAAAATAATTTTGGATCATTTTCAGCTCTTCATTCATTATTTTTTTTTTTTTTTGAGACTATCTCTTGTTACTTATGCATGATGTTGATATTTTCTGTATGATTATTTTGTATCATGGCGAACATTGAATTTTAATCATGAAATATTTTTTTTATCAGACGAGAACAACAACTGACTTTGTACAATAAACATAGAAAGAGTATCGTTCGACCAATCATAAAAGCTCAAGAAAAGTTAGATCGACTTGGTAAAAAACGTACACATAGGTCAGGGTCTGAAGTCACGATGTAAGTAAATTTTCTTGTTGTGTGAGTGTATCTTTATATCCACAATCTATAGCTCACACTCCACTATCATACTGCAAGGGATTCTTGGCCATGTAGGCATAAAGCATAAAGAGAAATGAAAAGATAGAATTTAGGTATAGAATGAAATAAAGAGACAGACTTATAGGCAAAAAGGGAAATGACAAGGCACAGTCTTACAGAGGGAAATGACAAGGTAGACCTAATGTCAAAGTCAGGGTCATTAATTGAGGAACTGGAAAGACTTGTAATCTATAACACTGTTAAGTAAATATTAACTAGCAATCATAAAGAATCTCTTCACCAAATGGTATTAAGATGTTTTGTATAGATAAATGACCTGCCATTAGACCTATAAATGTTTGACTTATTAAATTTATATATGTCACAATATGAAAATGGTATTTAGAAAAAGAAAATAAGAAATTAATTTTAGAATATATATGTGGTTTTTAAAAGATGAATAACAAGAGATGGAGATGAGATAATAAAAATAAAGACTTTTTATTTCTCTTCTGACTTTAGGCCAGACTCTATGAAAAACACAGAAGGGAGCATGACAACTAGCTCTGAGCTGGTACCACCGTCTCCTACGAAATTGCGTACCAGGAATACTCGTCATCGTCAGAATAACAGCAGAGGGTCTATGAAAGACATTACCTCTGCTCAAATCTCAATCTACATATGAAGCATCACTGGACACCCAAACATCAGACAAACTTAACCCTGCAGGGCTTCATCCTACTGACCATGCACCCTATCCTGGGACATTTAAATTTTTGGGACCTGCCACTGCAATCAGGGAGTATCAAAGTGAAGATGAAGCGATGGCCAAGAGACAAGGTTAACTCATATGGAAAACAACATTAAGAAACGTCAGGAGTGTTGTAGCAGAAACTCATCCACTTCTGCCACCAGGCACTCGCCAATCTCAAAACACTCACCTGTAAGTAAACACTTACCAGCATCAAAACAGAACTCTTCATCCTACCAAGACAATAACATTAATGATGTCTGCTTTGGCTGTGATGGTGGCTGCAGTGATGCTACTTGTAGCAGAAACGCTCATCCCAGGTCAGTGCAGATGTGGAGAACACATGTGACCAATCCCCTCTGTCCAGCCCAAAACAGAACTTGGAAACTATGAGTGAAAAATCCTCTCCGGATATTGACCTCTCATCCCGACCTGAAACTGGGTCAGGTTCATGTTCTTGTTCACCGGTTACCTCCCCTGCTGAAATACTGGAGGATCAATCAAAACCGGTGCGAGAAAAAGACTCATATAAAAATTTAAATTACTAATCAATAGCTCAGCCACTGAAAGTTGTCATTTAACATCTGGACAGAAGAATAGAAGCCCCTCCAGAAGGATTCTTGAATCTGATTTGATGGAGGGAAGGAGTTATAAAAACATTAGAGGATACAATACGCTAGGAAATTTAGAGACCAACTGTTTCCAAAGTGGAATAGAAAAAAGAAATGAGTCACCAGAGAAGACCAATGCTCCGAAGAAGTTTAGAAATACAAAGGTTAGTATAGTAAAATATTGTATCAATGTTAAATGACCATTTTTGTTGTGTAGTTGTGTAGGTCTTATCTACACTGATCTTAGTAAAATCCTGACTTCCCTGTTACTTTGATCCACACTGTGTCAGTGGGAGTCTTCCAAAGTTGTAGTTTGATCATGACTCAATTATTTATTCCACACAGTGTCAGCGGTGATAATCCCCATATCTTGATAATAAAAGACATAACCATATAAATTTCACTGAACCGAAGGTTAAACACCAGTCCACTAATCAGGACTGAAGTGCCAAAGTGTTCTTGTATCACATAGAATAATCATTTAATTGGTTCCAGGTCACTTCATCCCATGGTCATTTCATCCGCTAGTCATTTCATTCTCTAATCCATCAAATTATAATTGTAAAAAGTATGAAATTAACAATATTTCATATATTTATTTTTATTATTACACATTATAATATAATAATTATAATAAGTATAATAATAATAAATATAATAATTACACATTAATAAATAAGAATAAAGTATAATGTCAATATAAAAATTGTTTTTGCTTGTTAATTGAAATCAATAAGATAGTCTATTGATAGTAGGTACAGAAGATCTTTTGATTTCTATTGCTGTACATTGTTCCTAATTTCTCGGCCAGTGTTGCATATGTCTTGAAGTCAGCGTTTATTAGAATAAATAAAATGTTATATATTAGGGTTTGAAATGACACGCACATATTGAAGAAAAAAAGTTTGACAAAGAAAGATAAAGTGAAAGATGGCAGTCAGGTGATACTTTATCTGCGGTATGGTCATAAGTATTCTAACTATTCTCATCTCTCAAAAGATTTACACTACTTCCACCACACCTTGGCCTTTGATGATAAAATTATGAGAGCAGAGTGGCATGATCATAATTATTCAAATTGTACTTCTATTTCTAAAAAGATTTTCCCCACTTCCACCACGCCTTGGCCTTTTGTCATTACATCACGCAATATGCACAGGATAATATTGACATCCCTACAACAAACAGAAACTATATAACTAAATACAAACCCTTCATTACAATATATAGGGGGAACACTATAAACACTATAATAACATGTTCAAACATAAAAAAATATTCTAAATAAGAATATTTATATATTATATGAAATGAGTACTTAAAGGCAAACCCTTAACAACACAATAATACAATGACTAAAAACATTTTTAATTGGGAATGATCTGACCAAAAGTGAGAGGGATGAAATAACCAGTCACCGTGTAATTGGACCAGCCAGTTATTAGCACCAAAATGATAATTTCCTGGTGCGGTCAGATTAAACAGACTCAAGTCTGTAAGGTTATACAGCCTCGTATGAATTTTTATCTTCAGCCTATATGGTTTGTTAGTGGGATACTTATAAAATCACAGATGATAGATTTGTATGTTTGTATCATTTTTCTTATTTCATCTGGTTTGTAAAAAACAACAACACTTGAAATAAAAAAAAAACTGAAGGTGAAAATGCTCCTCATGAGTTATGAAAATATGGAATCAAGATTAATTTGTTAAATATTAAATCCATTGCCATGTCTTTTCAATTGTAGCAGGGATATCAAGGCAAATTATTGCAAATGTATGTAGGCTTTGCCCCTCACCACCCAACAAACAAGAGGAGAAGCAGTCTTTATAAGACATGTATCTAGAAACTTTCATTTGAACATGACAAATCTAAATGATTACATACTTCCTTTGAATAATTATTGTATTTGCAATGTATGCAAATTTACTTTCTTCCTCTATGGGGGACATTGCCTGCCAAACTCCAGTTGGTGCCTTCTGGTAACTTGAGGGAGTTTACCCTCTTGAATGTTTTGAAAAGAGCTAACATTGTGAAACATCTGACAGTCGCTGGCCTCTGCAGGCTAACTGGTGATATGCTAGTGCAGGCTAACTGGTGATATGCTAGTGCAGGCTAACTGGTGATATGCTAGTTGGTTGTTTGGGGATAGCAATGAGCTGTGGCTTACATGGTTCTTGCATGCTTGTCTGGTTTAAGGGCTGTGATTGTCAGAATTTAGAGCTACTGCTGGAGTTGATCTGCTGCCTGTTCTGAAGACTTTTGAAGGGTGGTATTAAAAAGGATCTCTTGCCCCCCTTCACTTTTGTGGATTAAACCCTAAAGATGATGCTTCCTTCCACCTCACAATTATTTGGCTATGTGAGAAAAATAGTCAGAAATGAAACATTCTATATTTTCTTGCCAAATGTTTTAGTGTTCAATGTACAGTGGATATGAAATAATAATAATAATCTTTGTTATCTGTAAAGACACTTGTCTTACAATTTGTGCATTACTTCAAACAAAACATTATAACTATAGAAAACCAAAATGTACATTCACACCAGACTCACTCATAATTTACCTGTGAAAAGTTTATATCAGATAGTTTCTGTGAAGTAAGATTTCATTCACATAATACTTTGTTCTAGTTATCATCATTCATTATTTTTATAAGCTCTAGCTTGGGATTGCACTAGACAAATTGTTAACAATCTGGGCCAACTTAGGAAATGTTTTGACCACTTTCTGAGCCAGGAAATTATTTGATGAAATATTTTTAAAATCTTTCACATAATTTAGATAAATTATAAGTCTTGGGTTAGTTTTGTTTTATATATTATATATTTTCTTCAGAAATTTAGCATATTACCTCCTAGTTCAAACATCCTGCAGGATGACAGGTTTGAACCCAGGGCCATTGTAATGACAACCAAAGCACAGACCACACTGCTAAGAAGCCATTTTTACTTAGTAGTCAGTTCTTCCATCCATCCATCCCAGTGGCGCTACAGCCCATGGAGGGCTCTGGCCTGCTTTAACACATCCTTCCATTCAGATCTCTCCTGGGCCTTTCGTCTCCACGCCCTAACCACAAGCTGCTTCAGATCTGCTTCCACGTCATCTATCCATCGCATTCAGGGTCTGCCTTTGGGTCGCCTGCATTTTGGTTTCTGCCTGTATACGATTTTCGCCCCTCTGTTATCTGACATTCTTTCAAGGTGACATGCCCAACGTAGTCTGTTCTTTTTTATTTCGTTCACTATTGGTGGGTCTTCATACAATTGATATAACTCATGGTTAGTGCGTGTCCTCCACCCTGTTTCATCCTGTATGGCACCATAGATTTTCCTAAGAATTTTTCTTTCCCAAGTGTTAAGTAAATTTTCAGATGTCTTTTTCAGTGTCCAGGTCTCACTTCCATACATTGCTGCTGGTCTTATTATGGTTTTGTATATTATTTTCTTGGTTTTCCTTGAAATCGTTTTGCTCTTAAGTAAATGGTGGGTGCTATAAAATGCCCTGTTGCCTGCTGCTATTCTTTCCTTTATTTCTGTTAGTAGGTCATTTTTTAAATTAATAGTACTTCCTAGATATTTGAAAGTTTGGACGTTTTCAAATTCGTGGTCTTTGATTTTGATATTTTGTCCCTCTGTTTGATTGTCTCTTGTCATTGTGATGTACTTGGTTTTACTGTCATTGACCTCAAGTCCTGCTGGTCGAGATGCTTCTTTTAGTTGTATGAAGGCTCTAGCGATGTCAGAGGTTTCTTTACCCAATAAGGCAATGTCATCGGCATAAGCAAGGTATTGTTGAGGTTGGCTGTATATCGTCCCTGTTGGTTGTGGACCCATGTTTTCTCTCCTGAAGTAGTTAGTAATAGTTCCCCTTGTGTTTATGTGTATATTTCTTATAACTCTCTCCAGTGTTAAATTGAAAAGCATGCAGGAAAGTGCGTCTCCTTGTCTTAATCCTCGTTTAATCCTAAATTCCTGTGAGTGTTCTCCTTGTATTATGACTTTGCTTTTTGAGTTGTTTAATGTCATATGTATAAGTCTTGTCAGCTTGTTGGGTATTCCAAAATCCTGTAGAGTGTCATATAGGTATTTCCTTCTGATACTGTCATAAGCCATTTTATAGTCTATAAAGAGTTGGTGGATTGGTATGTTGTATTCATGGCATTTTTCTAGTATACATCTTAGTGTGAAGATGTGGTCGGTTGTGGATTTGTTGGGTCTGAAACCACATTGGTAGTCACCTAAGATTTCTTCTGAATATTTTCCAAGTCTCTTAGTTATAAGCCTAGACAGTATCTTATAAGTCACATTTAGTAGAGAGATTCCTCTGTAATTACAGCACTTTAACTTGGATCCTTTTTTGTGTATTGGGGTTATAAAAGCCGTTTCCCATTCTGTTGGTATTACTTCTTCTTCTCAAATGCTTGATATTAGTCTGTGTATTTGGGAATGTAAGTCTTTCCCTCCATATTTAATTAGTTCTGCTGTGATTTGGTCCTCTCCTGGTGCTTTGTGATTCTTCATGGTCCTAATTATTTCTGATGTTTCAATGAGTGTTGGAGGGTTCACTAAGGGATCTGGTCCCCCATGTGGCAGTTCATATTCTCCATTGTCTCCATCTTCAGTGGTATTTAGGATCTCCTCAAAGTATTATTCAGCCAATCTCTCAATGACCCTGCTGTTTTCTGTAATAAGCTGACCATCTTTGTTCTCACACATGTGTGATCTAGCTTGAAATCCGTTCTTTTCATCTTTAATTTTCATATACATTCCTCTCATGTCTCCCTCCTTTGCTAGTTCCTCTATTTGAGTAATCTTGGACTTTTCCCATTCCCGTTTTTTCTTTCTTACAACTTTTGTGGCCCTTCTTCTTGCTTCATTGTATTGCTGTCTAGTGTTCCTGGTTTCTCTCTGTAGCATTATCATTCGGGCATTGTTCTTCTCTTCTGTAGTTTGTCTGCATTCATCATCATACCACCCTATTTTCTCGTTCTTTTGTTTAAGTCCAACTACCTCTTCTGCTGTTCTTTTGATAGCATGCTTTATTATTTCCCAATGCTCATTTATGTTATTTTCGCTGTCCTTTTCTAATGTTGTCAGTTGCATTTGGAGTGCCATTCTATAAGTATCTGCAACAAGTGAATCCTTTATGAGTTTTTGACTATCATATTGCTGTGCTCTCTTTCTTTGGTAATTGTGTATGGTACTTATTCTTTGTCTAAGTTTAGCTTTTACTAGTAGGTGGTCTGAGTCAGCATTAGCTCCTCTGAAACTTCTTACATCTAGTATGTCTGATCCATGTCTCTTATCTATGAGTATATGATCTAGATTTGATTCTGGGTGTTGCCATCAGGTGAGATCCAGATTACCTTGTGAATATTCTTATGTTGGAATTTTGTGCTGCTGATAGACATTCCTTTTCCTGATGCAAAATCCACTAATCTTATGCCATTATTGTTGGTCTCTTCATGTAAGCTTTCTTTGCCAATTATTGGTCTGAATGCTGGTTCCTTTCCAATTTTTGCATTGAAATCTCCTAGGACTATTTTGATGTCATGCTTTGGTGCTTCATCATAAATTCTTTCCAGTCCATCATAGAAGGCTTCTTTTGTGTTATCATCTGCATCTTCAGTAGGGGGTATGGACATTGATGAATGATATGTTGAAGAATTTTCCTTTCAAACGTAGTGAGCAGAGTCTATCACTTACAGGTTTAGATCCAATGACATTACCTACCATTTCCTTTTTAACAGCAAAACCTGTACCTAAGTTGTTAGTGCTTCCACCACTATAAAATATAGTATACTCCTTGGTTCTGAGAATGTCCGAGTCTTTCCACCTGATTTCCTTTAGGGAAGGGGTATCCTATATTTCTTTAACACTTCAGTAAGTTGGGCTAGCGCACCTGCTCTATAAAGGCTTAGCACGTTCCATGTCGCAAAACAAAAATCATGTCCTTTTCCAGGCCTAGGTCGTTTTCCGTTGAGATCCGTCCAGGTTTTCTTGTGTGTATTAGCTTTCGTAACAGTATTTTTTATATGACAGAGTTGTTAGCCCTGTGCATAACCATCTGGGGGGCTGCCCCTTTCAGCTCTCTGGATAGCTGCCTTTATTTTCGGGTAAGGTGCCCTAGCTTTTGTGGATCCCTCCACTTCCTGCAAGGCAGCAGGTTTGATTTTGGTCCACCCCGGGTATTTTATTTCCCTGGTACCCACCATATCTGGAGGGCATTCCCCTATCCGCCACCTGGGGAGGCGCTCGATGGGAGATCAAAATCTCCACACGAGAGTCAGTTCTTCTCTTTAGATAAAATCTGTGAAGAAAACTGATGAGATTTTATGTTTAAAGACAAATTTAGATTAGGTTTAAAGAAAAATTTAGATTAGGTTTAAAGATAAATGTTAAAAAAATAAGTTCATCCACAGTAATTATAACTTCAAACTAAATGACAACTGTATGTTTTGATCACAACATTTTGAACTGTGCCCACAGCACTCTGAAGATTCATGCTCAGAAGAAGTAGGAGACATTAGTGAGGATGATGAATCAAATAGCCACCCTCCCTGTCGTCAGTCTCTCTCAACTCTCAGTTCTGAAGGTGTGTTGTCTGAGGAGGACATGAGTAGCAATCGCTCTGGTCATCAAGATGGCAGTGGTGATAAGGGTTGTTGTCTACGGGTAGTGCAGAAAATTTACAAGCAGAGTTGACAAAGTTTACAAATATACCTGATGGGTTGTCCGACAGGGAGAAGACTGTCAGGAAGATGAAGAATAAAGTCAACTCCCCTGACAGAATATTTGAAGTAAGTAGAAACTATTAGTTTTGTTTGTTTCGGATGTACCTTCAAATTTGAAGATTATTTTCCAAACCTCCTGCAGGATGATGGGGTATGGGACCGGGCAAAGTTTGAACCAGGGATTATTGGAATAACTGTCCAGGGCGCATACCACATGACTAGGCAGCCCTACTTTCCACTCCAACCAGTTGTTGATAAATAAATTTGAAAAACTAAATAAAATAGAAAGAGGCATTATCTCTGAACATCAAGAGGCTACACTGAAATGGCCTGGAACATATATTGCATATTTTTCCTCAAGTAAAAACACATGTTAAAATGTGAAAGGTTGGGGTATACTAACTTGTGCCATCTCTACTTCTCTTTCATGAAAACTTTCCTTAAAAAGATGTACAGCTATGTCTGTTGTAGCGTACTGCTCAAAAGAAAATAGAAGAAATGTGGGGGAAAATAAGGAAAACATTCATGCAGCTCATTAGAGAGTTTAAAAGCAAACACTGCCTCAGGTTATAGAAAAGAAAATTAAGAGGGCTAAAGTATAGATGGGGGTGGGGGCATGGTTGCAGAGTGAGTGTTTGGCTTCTAAACAGAAGACAGTTGGTCATTGTGCTGGCCACTTAACACACTTGTTAACCATCTGTCATAGAAACAAGGCGACCTTTATATCATCTGCCCCAGCATGGTTCAAGGTGTGGGTGACTGCCAAGGGCCTTGTGGTTTTAGGGGCCTCACACCTCCAAGGTTTATCTATTGCATGAAAGACGCGCATCTAGTAGAACAAAATCATTTGAAAAAAAAAATCTTCAATTTCTATAGCGCTGTTAACACACATAATGTAGGCTCAAGGTGTTGTGATAACATGGCTTAAAGAAAAAAGTTAAAATGACAAACCAATTTTTTAAAAGGTTTGAGCAGACAAGTCAAAATTTTCTTTTTGAGTGTAATGAAGCATGTTGCTTGTCTAAGGTCAATGCTTGCATGTACTGAAAAAAAAAAACCTCAACTTTTGAGGAAGAAACTAGACGTGTTTAGCCCAAAGCAAGGCTCTTAGAGGGTCACATGGAGTGATCAGTTCACTAAGGTTTAAGAGCATATCTTTGTTCTAAATGCAAAAATGACAAAGTAAGGCCACCCTGTAGTTGATCTTGTACTCACAGAAAACCAATCAAGTGTATACTAGAGTGTACAGAATCTCATGTTGTTTTGTTTCTGAATTCACTGCAGCTTATCAATTTTACATGCTTGCATTGCATTTTATTAGTTAAGCCAGAAATGTATGAATGCCTAAGCAAGCTTTTTTGTTGACACACTTGTCAAATATGGTAGAATCTTGCCCAATATGTGCAGCTGCAGAAAGAGATGCTTACAGAACTGAATTATGTGTGGGTCAAAAGATACAGTTGATTCAAGAAAACTCTGAGATTGTGAACTACATGTTATGCAGATTCAACAGTGGATATTTAATCACATCTGTCTCTTCTGCCAGTCAATTCAAGTGTAGTTTTTTTTTTTCATTATCTGCCCCATCAGCAGCGGGGTGGGGGAGGTCTATAATGTATGAGCTGCTGTCTCTGTAAACTTGGAAAAATTTAAGTAATTCTGCAGTCAAATAGCTGTATATAAAAAGTATGAATAATTTCAAAAAAAAATTTATTATTCACTATAAGCTCTAAGTAACTCTAATTCTGCTTCACTTACTAACTATATTTTTATTTCATTTTAGAAATGTGATACAGAAACTAGTTCAAGTTCTGATGAATGCTCTGACATGACTGTCTCATCAACTATACACAAAACCAGATCTCTAGAAACTAGTACACACTGGTAGTAGTTTTTCTCTTAGTTCTATTTCCTCCAGACAGAAGTCATCAGTTCTATCACTTACAATTAGTGTGTTCAGTGAACTGTGCTAGATAAACATCATTTGGACATCGATACAGATGGTTAGACAACCATTTACAATGTTTTGTTTGGACATCCATCAAGTTGGATAGACTACCATTTACGCTGTTTTGCCATTTGTTTAAATCAAGCAGTAAACTAGTCCTGTGACGTCATGGATTCAAAATTTCACTATAACAAAAACATCTTAAAACACAAAGACAGCATCTTTGAATTGCATTACTTGGAGGATGTAACAGTGCATCAAACCAATGTTTTCACTGCTCTTGGTCTGAGACCACCATCAATTGCACATAAACGGATTCATTTATCATTGTGCACCATCTTTAGAAATGAGGAACTTCATGGAATGCATTCAGTTTAAATCTGAATTGAAGTCATGTAACAATCTCAATTTTAAAAAAACTCAACAATTGACATGTCGCCACTACAGCAAGTCAGGAGAAACAGAATTTCTGTGAATTGTGTCTTAATTTTATATCTTTACACTTAAATAAATAAATAAATTATTGCTTTAATATAGTGCTACTTTCATGCCTATAGCATGCTTATAATGCTATGGTCCAATCTCATTCATGGACCAGTGAGGGGGTATCTGTGAGAAGGTTTTCCGTGCTGCCTTTAGGCGCTCAGTAAACACAACTATGCCTGAGTCAAGTGTCGAACCTCAAGCCCCCTTCATAGGTAGCCAAGCCAAGTTCAAGCGTACTTAGCCTCTGGACCACGCTTCCCACTTAGAATAAACTTTAATTGTATATTTTTACACTTAGAATAAGCTATTTAGTTAGTTTGGCTACCATACACAAACTGTCTGTCATTGCCACTGATACATCAAGACTAAAGAGTTTTGATTTTCCCTACTTATGCTCTTCTTTGCATTGATGCGAATATGTAATTTTTTTTTTTGTGGCATGATTCTAATTATCTTATACTAATAGTAAAACTTTAAATGTTTATGTAAGCATCACCTCACCATATCCTGATTGTATTATGCTTGTCACATATAGAAAAAGTAAAATGATTGCTATTAGGGAAAATCATATTAAAATGATGGCAAATTTGTGCATTTTCTGCCAATAGAAACTTGATCTAAACTAAATAAAAGCATACACTAAATCAATGAATGAAAAATTGTCATTTTATATCAGATTTGTCGATGGTTTATACAAGTCTAGAATAACTTTTCAAAGCTAACTCTGGGCCATTGATGCATTGTCTGGATGAGCAGTATTTTTTTAATTGTTGTTGTTTTATGTCCATTCTAACAGTTCTGTGAACTCATCCTTTCTAAAACTGCCAGCTGTTTCAATTGAACTAACTACTTACTGGTTAATAGATTTTTAAAAAAAATTGCATTGTTAATTATTTTGATCTAAATGAGATTTGATCAAAGGACATTAGTACCTTTAGATTCTAATTTTGAAATGTATTTAGTTAAATTATGCTACAAATATTAGTGATTTTCACACATTTTTCCATTTCTCTGATTTTTGCTTCTTAGATAATGTACACTTATGACATAGACCTATTTTTTTTGTTTCTAGTATAAATAATCAATTTGAACAAGTCTATGTGAATCTTGTGCATATGAAATTTACCTTCCAAAATCCCCCTCAACCCCTCCCTTTTTTAGTTTTATCAGGGGAGTCAATAATATTTAAACTTCAATGAGTTACCAAAATCATTGTAGATCAGTTTTATAATTAGTACTGGATCCACTACATCTGTGGGGATATGATCATTTTGAATGGTGGCACTTCATATGGGGATAGAGCCAATGATAGAATCATCAGATGTTTGTGGGAACATTTGGAAATAAAACTAAGTGGGCCTGTGAAGAAGTAATAGTGATAGTAAGTGTATGTGTTTTGTTTGTTTTCAACAGTAATGAGTGAGTTCCATTCGTTGCTTAGACTATGGGAGCCAATACTGCCGATGAAAAATGTTTCCTCAACGGAGTCATCTCGACCTTCTGACTTCACTATACTTACAGGCTTTGATCTGCACACTGACGAAAAATGACCTTTTTTATGACATTTGTGACAGGTTTCCCCATAAGCTGGGCACTGACGTGGTCTGTGTTCCTTGCCACAATAGCTACAACTCACATTTCCTTTTGTTCTTTTAAAGCTATTGGTAGCTGAATTCACAACTTGTACCCCACTTTCTTCATTCATGAGCTTAAGCTGCCATTCAGTTGCCTCAGCTGCCCGACATATATTTTCTGCCTTGTTAAGGTCTAGATCTGGTTCTCTCAAAAGTCTTGCTCGGGTGTTCTCATTCCTTATGCCACCAACTATCCTATCCTTTATTAGGGAATCTTTAAGCAAATCAAACTCACATGTCTTTGCCTTGAGTTTGATGTCAGTGACAAAGTTGTCAAATGACTCTCCTTCATGTTGAGAACACTGGAAAAAAACATGTCTTTCAATGGTAACATTTTTTCTTGGTAGACAGTACTTCTCGAACTTATTAAGAATGCAGTGAAGTGTATGGAAGGACTTGCTAATCTCACATTCATTACATTCATTGTCGGTCCATTGGAAAGTGTTATAGACTTGCACTGCTTCTTGACCGATCACATGCAGTAATGTCATAGACTGTACTTCTCTGCTTTTTTGTATCCAGTCCACTTGCTATCGAATATATCTGAAAGGATTGTTTGAACCTTTTCCAATTTTCTGCTACGTTGCCATTTAGTTGTGGCGGGTGGAGTCGGTCCATCTGACACCATGTAATAGACTAAAACAACATGATGGCACATTCAGGTTGGATACTGGAGCACAAGTCAATATTCTCCCATACAGAATCTTCAAGCAATTAAAAAGAAAGAAACTTCTCAAATCAACATCCAAACTTACTACTTACAGTGGAGAAAGATTGAAGGTTGTTGGCAAAGCACACATTAAATGTACTGTTAAAAGTGAGACAGAAATCATTTGTATAGTCAATTGATATCTCAAAGCTTTTAAGGAGGGAGATGTGATAGTAAGTGGATGTGTTTTGCGTGGCTGGTAGTGCAGTGTGTGTGCCTGTGTATGAAATGACCAATGGACCTTGAGTGTACATGCTTGAGTGAACAGCAGTGTGTCAGGGACAGTGTGTAAAAGGAAGCCAGAGTATAGAGAACAAGTGGCTGGAGTAAAGAGCATAAATAAGGACGAATAAAATCATTGTGTTTATTGAAGCTCGTGTTGTCTATTACAGGCATCTATGAGTATGATGCTTGCTATATATTTTAATTTATTTTTAAAGTGAACTAACTTTTGCACTAATGATTTATTTCCTTATGCCAAACCCAGTCTAGCTTCAATTCATTGTGATTGAGCTATCTATAAGTAGGCCATCTCTGTAGTCACTTTCCCCACTATGTAGTTTTAAAATGTTGTAAAATGTTTTACATGTTTCGGATGTTCCTTCAGAGTTGAAGATAGTTTACTTCCTAGTCCAAACCTCCCGCAGGACGACGGGGGATGGGAGCGGGCAGGGTTTGAACCCTCGACCGTCGATAAATCCGAACGACAGTCCAGCACGCAAACCGCACGACCAGGCAGCCATCCATTTTATTTTTATTTTATTAGTTTTATTACTTCTTTCATCTTAGGGAATCCTATTCAATATGTCATTTATTAAATGGCTTCACCTTCTGAAATAATTTCTTGATATGTCTGGTAATTATTAATGCCAAATCTTCAGAGATCAGCTCCAACAGCAGAAATAGATTATACCATAAACAACATTTTAATACTAGTCATTTTGTTTTAAAATAACACAAATTGTTAGTTGTATCAAGTTTTACAACATTGGCAAGATGTCACAAATTATACATTCAACAGTGGTGTGCCTGGCTGTCTGAAATTGCATGAGTGTTTTTGTCTCTCATTGCACTTTGTTTTAAAAGTTTTTGTACCAGACTCTCCAATGAGACCAACTTTTTTTTATACACTAACTTCCTTCTATTGTCTAACGGCATTAACTGATACTTCTAAACAAAGATATTTATTTTCTCTCTTTGTTCACTTTTTTTTCTCTTTCTTTACTTTTGGATTATCTTCCTTTTCTTGTTTACATTTGATTTAGAATCATCTATTTCTGACATCAGCACAAATTTTAGGACATTCTCCCCTTATGAGTATTTTATTGCTGAGCTCTTTGTTGTGTCTTAACATTTAGTGCTGAATTCACTACTTCTATAGTGATAGTCAAAGGAATTTGTTAGGCTTCACTTGTTTACAATATCAAATTAGGCAGATAAAAGTTAAGTTTTTTTTTTGTTTTGTGTATTTTGAGTAAGTTTTATATAATGACAATAATGTCATAGTAAAAACAAAAGAGTTTGATATGAAATGAAAACAGTTCATAATGCTAGTGTCTTTGGAGTCAGTCAAGTTTTGTTTATCAAGAAGTTTTGGACTTAATTATTTGGTTAGTGACAGCGATGACAGACAGATTCCCTTCATTATTAGATTAAATGTTTGAACCGCCAACACACTTGATTGTCTCATTATATTGTTGGCATTGCCTCTGAGTTCATTTGGTTAGTTGAAATTAGTTGTTAGAATACTCAAGACACAGCGAAGAAGTTACCATCCACATGTACATCTAGGCCTGACCACAGTATGAAATGCTAAGAAGATTATCAAAAACTAATAGTCAAATTGTATGAAATAATTGCTTCTTGGTAGAATGAGATGTTAGCCAATCTTGTAGGATGTTAGTAAAATCTTGATTTTTTTTCCCTCTTCTATTATAAATAAAAAGACAATACATATTTTTATCTATCAGTATTAAACTTAGTTCAAAAATTTGCATCAAATTTTCCTTGGAGAAATAAAAGCCATTTGTTGTAGCTTAAGGTTCTTAAGTGAATTCAAAAGTTTCTGCTTCTAGCTGCTATGTCCCTTCAGATATCAAGTAGCCATTGGACTTGAAAGAGTGTCAACAAAGTATCACTGAAGCCTAACCTTTATTGATTAGACTTGAGAGAGTTCAGTGGTGCCAAACCTTTATTTCAATGCTGACATAACAAATAGACAGTTTGTTATTATTGTATTTGAAAAACATAAATGTCTACCAAAAAAGTTGGTTACAAGTTTCAATTGTGATTATAGAGCTGCTTGTTTTTGTTTTTTTTGTTTTTTTATGGTTGTTTTCTTTTTATTGAAAATAGTCAACTTTTTATGTGTGTGTGTGTTTGATCTCAAAACCCACAATAAAAATTAAACTGAGTGAATTCATCAGTATGAATTTTAACCAGGTGCAGTAGTTTGTATTTCAAATATCTAATAAGTCAACTTGGGCGTTGTTTGCTTATTGGGAACTCTGTTTGATTAGCCAGCCACTAGGAACTTTTGTCTCTTTAAAAAAAAATGAGCATTTCCTTTAATTTCCTTTGAACTTTAAGATGACTCATTTTCAAAACCTGATTGCATTCAAGGTTTGCGTGGCCGATTGCTGCACTTAGTGTAGCTATATTGGCTTAGCCAATGTACAAGGAACTATTGCATATTGGTAATAAGCTAAAGCACAGGAAAATAGTATTTATTGATGACTATTGCTAACAGCCAATATGAAAAGGATTTTCAGCCAGTGCATGTTTTCAAGAGGGGAAAAATCCTCTTAAATAACTACAAACAATGATTTCATTGGCAGTTTTCTTTGCTTCTTTTCTCCTCATTTTCATCTTTGCTAATGTTACATTTATTTTTTTAGCTCAAGTTTATTTATTTAATGACAATATTTTATCAAATCTTTAAAATTTCAAAAATAATTTAAAATTAACATATCACATTTTTTTAAAAGTTGTTTTTTTTATGTATTTTATAACATGGTAACCACTATTGTCATTCCGAGATAAGAATAAAAATAGATGCACATTTTTTCAAGTCTATTTTTGCATTCCTAAAAGCATGTATGCATCCAAAATCCAAAATAGTGATACCCAGCATAGGGCCTGCAGGCCATATCTGGCCCATGGTGCAGTGCTGTTTGGCTTTTGAAGCTTCTGCTCATATTGCATAATCAAACTGCAAAGGCAAATTTCATTTTGTTTTTAAATGTGGCCCATGACCTGTATTAGAAATTCAGCCTTCAGGCTGGAAAAGGTTGGGCAGCGCTGATCTAAATCATTCGTTGAGAGTTTTGTCCACATTTTTCGTAAGCAATGCATGATTTTATTTCCTGTCCAACTTTTCATAGGTCAAAAAAAAAAACTTGTAGGCTTTTTAAAATGTTGATAGAACAGAAAGAAAAAAATAGATTCAAGTTTTCTTTTCAGGGGGGGGGGGGGGGGCTCTAGTTATTAGAAATACAGCATTCGGTCCTACAAAAAAAAAAAATTTTTTTGTTGAGAAATTTGTTTTGTTATTTTTAATAGATCAATTTTCATTGTCATCATCTCTAAATTGAATTATTCTCAATCTGAAAAAAAAAATTTTGTCATAGAAACATTTATTACTACATAACCTGAAAAAAAAAAGTTAAATATTGTATATTACAATATCTTATTGATTTTTACTAATGAATTTTTTATGTCAGTTTTTCTGTGTCTTATTACTCTTCTTTCATACATTTGTAAGTGTTTATTTCTTTGTATAGATCCTTTTATTTATTTTAACACACACATTGCCTCGTTTGTCTGGAACTGGTCTTAAGGCATACCAGTGACATTTGTATTACATGTCCAGATTATAATTGTTTAATTTGGCCACATAGTTTTGTCACTATTCCATTCATTAGACAAACTCAAGTTTTGCTGGATAAAATTTGCTTCATCAAAACATTGGTTTCGCTGGCTGGACTATCACCTTGATTCTACCTCTTATTGAAAAGAGTTCATCTTAGTTTATGCTTTTGTTTGACTTTTGCACTCTCAAATATACAAAACATTAATCATAGGAAAATCATGACACAATTGTTTTTTTTTTTGCCATGTCTACTACTGTTGTTAAAATTTTAGGGGAAAAGGGGGGGGGGGACAAAAATGTCCTCTGTGGACCTCAAATTATTTTTTTTTTTATGTTTGCTTTTTGGTTTGTTTTATTTACATTTAGTTTGTCTTGCTTCTCATTTTATAAGTCAGAAGAAACCAAACAAGCTGAGTAAACATCTGCTTAATACTTATTTTTTACAAATTATATTTGGTAGCACTCTTTGGCTTTTTTTGTTTTTTTTTGCTAAAGCCTTTCTTGTTGACTAAGTTTTAAAGTTGCTGTGTGATTAGTACAAAAAAAACAAACAGTTTTGTATATGATATTATATTACATTATTATTCATAATTGTTACTTATCCATTTTTGTTTTACATTCAAACACTTGTACATTGACAGTAGAACTCTTTTGTGTTCTCCTGATTCCTACAATCATTCTATTGGCAGCCATTTTATTTCTTGTTATTTGTAGGACTATGATTCAGTTGTTATTGTTGTCAATTAGTGCTGCAAATAGTTATTATGTATTGCGTGTATATGGTTTTAAAATCTTTTATGATTATTCTAAAGACAATCTGAATAATGCTTCCCATTAACAAATAATGGGTTTCTAGGCATTGAACTTGACTTGTTATAAACTAATAGGCCTGTAAGCTAATAAACTAGAAATGATTGAATTTAGTTGTGATGTCTTTTTTTCGTTTCATTTAAGAAATGTGCATTCTAAAAATAAAATAGACCCCATGTTTTAGGAAGTAATTCAAAGACATTTAGGTGGGGTAGCTAGGTCTTGTATTCCTTTTTAGCATTAAAGAAGCTACATGTCGCCCATAAATAAGCTAAATACAAATGTGAAGGTAACTGCTTAACCAATGCATTAAAGAAGTTGATAATCGTCTTGCAAGTACCTCTTTCACTCATGCTGCCTACAAATAAATGACGTCTACCAACCTGTGGTTGTCACCACTATTTTGAATAGTTCTTCAATCAAAGGGGCCTCCGTTCTTAAATAGGCTTACTTCGAAAGAACCACCTTACAAATATAACTGTACCAGTGACTGTCATATAGTTATGGACTAGGCCGTGTCAAAGCTAAACAGACACCGTAAGAGTGAAGCAATAAAAAATGATATCTCCTCATGAACTCAATGACCTCTTTGGCGCACCACAACAAACACATCACCATCACATCTCTGAGATCCAGACTGCGGCCCGTCTCCTCCTTCCTGGTGAGTTGGCCAAGCACGCTGTCAGTGTGGTAGCCAAGACCATCACCAAGTACACCAACAGCAAAAAAGTTTTGTAACAATAAGTCAAATAAAAGCCTTTTCATTTAACATACCATTTTTAGCGCCTTTTCTTGTCCACAATTAGATAATTCCCTATCCGATCGAGTCTCTTTTGATTTATCTACGTCATACTCTGTTAACAAAATTTAAGAAACTTGGTTCGAACTCTAAAAATAGAACTTTCCCCAAATGAAAATTATAGATCTATTGTATTATTATATTATATTTGTCGAATGTCATAGACACACAAAAGGCCTTCTTAAATGCTGATAGATATTTTCTCAAACATATATTTTATTGCCTTGCAGATTCAGATATTAGTAAATTTATTTGAAAAAAAATGTATAGCCACTTCGATGTCTTTGTTAATTGATGGAAGGTCAACTCTTTTTTTTTAAAGATTATATCAACTCACTCTGTCTGCCTGGTAAAAAGCCTGCACACGTTAATTCTCACATATATTTCTAATCGCTTAGAATTATTATTATTATTAGTCTAGAAAAATCTAGATCTATTACAAATTGGATTACATGACTAATACAAAACAATTGTTACAATTATTCTAAATATAAGCTTTATTTTTTTTTTAAAGTGATTTTTTCTCTTTTTTCTTGTTATGTGATACTTTCCCACCCCAAAACGAATTAGGTCAATGTCATCATCTTCCCTATTTCCCTCGTTTAGCACAGTGTAATAAAAGTTAAATCACGTGACAATAACGTGTCTAGTCTACAGGGTATTAAGGTCAACGACTTCTCCCTAAAAAAAAAAACAACTTTTTAATTGTTACACTTTTTAAATGGTCATACACATTCCTCAATGTTTCATCTAGACTCGGCCAGCAAATTATCTCTTCTAACACAGTTTTTCCAAAGTGTGGTAGCCTACGCGAATCCCAATGGATGCTGAAAGAGTTTGAATAGAGTGCCCGTTGCATTGCATTATTAATGATGTTTTAAAATACTTTTTTTTTTTGTTCAGTTAATACATTAAATTAAAAGCTAATAACTTTTCAATCACATTTTATTACATGTATTAAAAACTAAAACATCGAATGTAGAGTGAAGACTAGAAAGCAAAGATAAGAATGTAGAGATGAAAAAATGGAGATAAGAATGTTAATATGAGAATGTGAATATAAGAATGTGGAAATGAAATTGTGAAGATAAGAATGTTAATATGGGAATGTGAAGAAATGTGGAGAAAAATGGCAGCTGCATCTGAAAAACGCGAAACAACTTAAAAAGACAAAGGCATAGCCCTCAACAAAAAAAAATCAGACCGACACGCTCCCTGGTCACTGCCACATTCTTATGTGTGTGAATCTTGGACGCTGACTGCGGAACTAGAGAGGAAGATCCTAGAATTGAAATTGAGGTGGTAAATATTTAATATACAAGGATCCTAGGCATCTCATACAAAGACAGCATCACAAAAGAACCGATAAGAATTAGGATCACAACGGCGATTGGACCCCAAGACAACCTGCTTACAACTGTAAAAAAAAACAACTCCAACTAAACTTTATGGCCATATCACAAGGTCCCATTTCTTGCAAAGACCTTCCTTTATTAAACAGTACCAGAAAAAAAAGAAAAAGGCAGATAGAGAAAGCGATGGGACTCTGGGAAGACAACGTAAATGAATGGACGGGCCTGTAATTGAAAGAGATTCTAGCCAAGGCAAAAGATAGAGAGGAATGGAGAAAGATGGTCGACAGATCATGTGTGGTATCCCAGCGGTCCAACAGTCGAGGGCACGTGTACTGCTTGGTCATTTCAATTATCAATTTTTGTTCTGCCTCTCTTAGTTCATCATAGAACCAAAACATGATTTTGTTCATAAGAAATAATTTCATTTGTTCGTATCTGTGTGTGTGTGTGTATTTGTGTTTATGCGCATGTGTGTGATGATCCTATACGGTCAAATGTTTCAAATCGCCATGTCGACACGTGTATTTTGGGTCGTGTTTTTATTATTATGTGCTATAGGCTAGGATTTTAGTGCACGAGTTTCGCTCGCGTGGCTAGCCTTTAGAAACTAGCTGTGTTGCTGTACATTAAACTTGAAAAAAGGTGACTAGCCAAGCATTGTTATTTCACATAGCACTTAACTCAGTGTTTTTCATACTGTATTCCCGGGATCTCAAGGTTCCACGTGACGAAGGAAGTTCCACACAAAGATGAAAACTATACAATTAAAATAAATTCTTCTCTAAAAGCCAGTTTATACAATAGGATAACTTCAAAAATAATCGACTCGTCCCTTACTACTGTTTAGTATGTCTATTACTATTCTATAAAGACCTTCACAAAAAATTTTGCATTGCGCGTTTTTAATGTTATAACATGCTTAGTGCACTAGGGTCCAATCTCATTTATAGAATAATGGAATGGGCAAAGGGAATACATGTGTATAAGAATGTTTCCAAACTAACTTATGGCGCTCAGTTAAAGGAATGGACCTTATTCGCCAATCGTAAACAAACAATATTTAGCCACGTGATTCTCTATCTCTTCTATACAAATTACGTAATACACACAGGCTGTCACGTGACAGTTTTTTTTTTCAATATTTTATCAATATTATCACGTGGCTAAATGTTGTTTGTTTACGATTGGTAAATGAGGTCCATTCTATTCGACTCAAATTTTAAATCCTTCGAAAAAACAATTTCCTGGTGCATATTAAGAATGACCTCTAGCTGCTTAACTAAGCGGTTTGTATGACTACTTCTAAGTCACACAGTCTACAATAGAAATACACGTCTTCTTATTTTATTGTGATCTCTACTGGCAAGCTGTTCAGTTTATAACCGATGTAAACGAACTGAAAACAACTTAACTATAAAATAAACGTAATTTTACTATCAATATTTCAAGAACTAGACTAATTTAACATTGCTACTTTCTCTTTACAGACCATTGGATGACAGCCAGAATTTCTCGAAAATTTGACTTAACATAAAATTATTTACTTAAAAATTGTATTTATATTTTATTTATATATCACTGGAAACATTAAAATATAAGGGTTATTTGTTAAATGCTTCAATTTAACGGTCCAAATATTATTTTGTAATTAAATCTGTGATTTCACTGTAAATTATATTTCCTCAAAAGATTATGTTTATGGTTTCTTATGTATACAACTCTTGAATACTTGCGGTAATTTCCCACAACATGTATTAAAAATAAAACTTCAAAAGCAATGTTTAATTGTAAGATTATTATATTTTAAAAAATTATAACGGTCCAACCAGAGTTTTCATTGTCCACACACACACACCCATTAAAGGGACATTTCCCCTGGCCATGTTAATCGTTAGTGTTACGTTAGCCCTGTTCATGTGTAACTCCAGGGGATAACACCTACATTACCTTGCTACTAGACCTCTACAGAAGAAATAGTGACTCAATGTGTAATTTTAGTTTTAAAAAAAAATATACATATTTGTGAGTTTGTGTAGCACAGCCGTAAATTCGGAGCTCGCGATAGGGGGTGCGAGCTCTTGACTAAATGGGGGAGGTGGAGCAAGTCATTTTCTTTTTCAAGTGAAGAAAAAAAAAAGTAATATTTTTGTTATAGTTATCAATCCATGCCAGATCCACTCGCATGCCAGATGGAAAAATCCCTAAAAACATCCTGTACGCTGAGCTAGCAGAGGGAGCCAGACCCAATGGCCGCCCAAGACTAACTTACAGAGATGTCTGCAAGCGAGACATGAGAGCCACGGGCATCGACCAAAGTATGTGGGAAGAGATAGCCCAAGACCGGACAGCATGGAGACAGAGTGTACGTGCTGGTATGAACTTTGCTGAATGCAAAAGAAATGAAGCTGCATCGGTCAAGAGAAAGAAAAAGAAAGATATCCTGTCAGTGAGCCCTAGGACAGATGAATATAAATGCTCGAACTGTGGCAAACTCTGCCGATCCAGAATTGGCTTGATCAGCCACTCCAGATTCTGCCACGTCTCAAGACGTAACCAAAGCCAGTGACTCATCTGGGCGCATCCATTGTCTTACGAGACAGAAGGAGCCATGTATATCAATCCATGTTTTGTTATTAACCAAGCCAAATGACATTTCATGTATTACAAATGTTTTTATTTTAACTTCGTTTCATCTTTTAAAAAGAAAGAGCAATTCGGGTGCTGGTCCTTAAAGCGTGTGTAAAGATGCGGATGGGCTGAGTGTATTGTGTAGACAAATGGCTTTGTGTGGGTGAATGAAACAACACACTGGATAAAGAGTAGGATTCTGATAGCGGTTAGTACATATAAATGTGAAAGAGATGGTACATGGGTTGACCATTCTAGATTGCTTGAATGTGAACGACGACTATATCAACACTCCCCAATGGAGTACACACTTAGATTTAGTTACAGATCAGCCGATTTACATATACAAGTATCTCATTAAAACCTATAACAAAAGAGTAAATACACCCATACACATATAGTACTCGGGCGCCTAGGCTAATTACTGCAATTTATGTAATAATATTTTATATTTTAAAGTATAACAATTTGTCAACAGACCTAATCATTACCAGTAACAAGAACCAAACTAAATAAAAGAGAAAAAATAATATCCCCTTCATACTCTATAACAGAGGTTCTCAAACTTTTTTGATCCGGGGACTCCTTTGAATAGTCAAAATTTGCCCTCTAATCCCAAAGTGACAAAGCTACAGAACTACATAGTAGATACTTTTAAAATGTAGA